>NC_088910.1:31344469-31647499 GCF_963576675.1 Euphorbia lathyris | reverse complement strand
TTATCACAAGTATCGAGCTACTTGGTCTCAGGTGTTATCTAGGCTTTGTGGGTTTTGAGTTTGTTTATTTAAGTTAATCTACTCCTAGGTTGAATTATACTACTCCTAGCTAGATTATACTAATTATAACTAAGTTATTCTACGCCTAATTAAGTTAAACTACTCCTAATTAAGTTATACTACTCCTAGGTGATCTTTCACTAATGCAATTACCCGAAGGAACATGGTATGAACGATAATAATGAAGTTAGGTTATTAGGTCTATTGATTAAAAAACTAATCTAAGTCACTTGTATTCAAGGCGATTAACCCTACTTACCCTCCTGAAGTTCCTAGTGCGTGATTCCCTTGTAAGGCCAAAACTAGGTCTAAGGCTCAGCAATTTGGGCTTAATCAACTAAGAGGTCGTCAATCTCCTAGGCTCTGACTAGGTCAGATTCAGCTCACAATATGTGCCTACTAGATTTTGGGGCTTTTGAATGAGTTAAACCAATTGAATAAAGCGTAAGACAAAAATTAAACAAATAAGCATAGAACAAAATAAGAGCTAAAATATTATTAAAGATGAAGAATAATATCACAGGATACAATTAGCCTAGGATTCATAGACTGTATCAAAGAGTACAAACAAGGAAAGGTAAAAGGAGATACGAAAATCCCTTTCAAGGAACTTGTCTACTCTGCAGCCGGCTTCCTAGGTCTTAAGGACGAACCTTGAATATTCCTCGAAGAACAGCTTTGAAGGAGCTTCAATGGAGGTTGAAGAAGATGGAGGAGATGGAGAGGAATTTCAAGGGGAAAGCTAAAGTAATTTACAATTAATGAAAGATCTCTAATTTACATTGGAAAAATCCTATTTATAGGCGCGGCTCGGGCCATTTTCTTGACCTATTTCGTGTCCTTATGCAGGTAGGAAGTCATGGGGCTAGTCGGGGAGTCGTGGGGGCGGAATTGGTCTTTTTGACCAATTCCCGCAGGTCTGCTCGCCGAGTAGGGCGAGCTGCTCGGCGAGCAGGCGTGGCCTGCTCGCCCGAGCAGGCCTCTGAGGGCCTGCTCGCCCGAGTAGGCCTCTGAGGGCCTGCTCGGCGAGCTGGCCTAAATAGGCCAGTTCGTCGAGCAGTCTTGCCCGGCACGCCTCTACGCGGTCGCTGAATGCCAAAAGTGTTTTTCGCCCGAACTTATCCCTGCACATGCACAAAAACTCCAGATAGCATTAGTCCAAAGGCTAAATTGACCCGCCAATCGCTTATTTTGAGCAAACGCTTCGTTTGGTGTGACTTTTGACGGATCAATTAGCTTCAAAAGATAACAGAATTATAATATGCATGCCATTTTGGCCGTATTTGCCTAAATTGATCATAAAACGAGCCTAAACAACGAAAAGTAAATAGAACATTTCCAATTTCTAACTAACTCACACAAAAGCATTTAAATGCGAGAATTGCTCGCTTATTAACTAAATAACGCTAAAAACCGTCCTAAAACCGTACCCAAAGATAGGGGTTTTTGACCCCTATCAGACAGCTTCCTGTTCTTCAGGGCTTCTATGGATGAATGTAACAAAATTGAGATGATTCTATCTGAGTATGAGGCAGCTTCTGGTCAGGCTATCAACCTGCAAAAATCTGGAATTTTCTTTAGTCCGAATGTTGGCCTGGATCTGCGAAATGAGGTATGTAACTCTCTTCAGGTCTTTCATCCTCTAGATACTGGTCGCTATCTGGGTCTCCCTTCACTTATTGGGAAGTCCAAAGTGGCAATTTTTAGTTTCCTTAAAGATAGACTCAGGAAGAGGTTGAGTGCGTGGTCTTTTAGATTCATTTCTGCTGCGGGTAAGGAAGTGCTAATTAAGGCGGTTGCCCAGGCTCTGCCAACTTTTTGTATGAGTGTTTTTAAACTACCTAAATCCCTTTGCCTGGATTTGGAGAAGATAATGAATTCCTTTTGGTGGGGTATGAAAGCAGGGGGCGGGAGATCGATTCATTGGCAAAGTTGGGACAGGCTTAGCAGGGATAAGAAAGAGGGAGGTTTGGGTTTTAGGAGCCTCCAAAAATTCAATCTTGCCTTATTAGGTAAACAAGCCTGGAAGTTGATGGTTACTCCAAATTCTTTAGTGGGTAGAATGTTCAAAGCTAAATATTTCCCTAGAGACCCTTTTCTTTCCTCCAAATTGGGCAATAATCCTAGTTTTGATTGGGGGAGTGTTTGGAGAGCCATTGAGGTATTGAGACTGGGAGTTAAATGGAGAATTGGGGATGGTAAGTCAATATATGTGTGGAAAGACCCATGGGTGAATACTGTGGCACCTTTTAGGATCCAGGGTGATGCTGTTATGCAGCAGGATGATACCAAAGTGGCTGACCTATTTATTCAAGGTAGGAAAATCTGGGATAGAGGGAAGGTGGAAGAGTTGTTGACCGAGGTAGATGCCAGAATTGTGTGTAGGATGGTGTTACCAACCAGAGAAGTAGAAGATGGACCAATGTGGAATTTTACCAAAAATGGCATGTACACAAGTAAATCAGGGTATAGAGCGCTTTGTGATGGATATGGTGGTGAGAACCAGGATGATGGGTGGAGTAGAATTTGGAAGATGCATGTTCCTCCAAAAGTTAGAATGTTTGTGTGGAAGTTGGCCTCGGGTTGTGTGGCCACTAGACATAGATTGGCAGGGAGGGGGTTTTCAATCCCAATGCAGTGTCCCTTCTGTCATTCTGATACTGAGCATGACCACCACCTTTTTGTGGATTGTGTATACGCCTAAGAATGTTGGAACCTATCCGGGATCAATACGGATGTATTCCAACCGGATTATCTAACGGGTTCTATTTTGTAGGTACTTTTGTCCAATGATCAGAAAACCATAACCAAGATGGCAATGACGCTTTGGATCATTTGGAATCAAAGGAATCAGATAGTCTGGGAGAGCAAAATCCAACTACCAGAAACGGCAATCTCTCTTGCGGGTAACTACCTTGCTGCCTGGCGCTAGTCCCAGTTGAAGAACCTCCCTATTGCTGTCCGTCACCTGTCCACGCCCTCAATGGTCCAATCCGAACTCGGCATCGCACAGAATCGCCCAAGACCAGCACCTCAGGCGGGCCAACAGGTCACCGTCCGCCCTGCTGCGCAACGAAGGCTGCCCACTTCCATCACCATCGACGCCAACGCCAATGTTAACACTGCTGCCCATCGTCTTGAGCATACAGCGCGGTCGACAATGCCACAGGTACGACATATTTGCTGGTCTCGCCCCCCTTTTGGCTTTGTCAAATGCAATTGTGATGCGGCTACCTTTAAAGCTGAGTCTTAAAGTGGAGTGAGAGCTTTACTTAGATCTTCTGATGGATCCTTCATGACTTGTCGTAGTCGCATAATCCCAATTGTTGACGATATTAGGGAAGCTGAAGCATTAGCTCTACGTGAGGCATTGCATTTGTGTGTCTATCTTAATTGTATTAATGTTTTGTTTGAAAGTGACTCGTTGATTGTGGTTAATAGTGTCAAATCGGTTGATCCAGACTTGTCTGTTTATGGGTCAATTATTCAGGATTGTAAAGTTTTGTTAAGTAGTCGACACGATTATAAAGTGTCTTTCTCTCCACGACTAGCGAACAGGGGCGCTCATGTTGTTGCACGACATGCCCTGTCCAATGCTAGCGAGTTCGTATCTTTTTCTGCTCCGGTTTGGTTGCAGGAGACTATTGTTGCTGATTCGATTTAAGGAATGAATATCATCTTGTTTCAAAAAAAAAAAAAAAAGTGTATCAATTCAATTTTCATGTTAATAATATTTAAAAAAATCAGCCCAAATATGGTAACTTTCCTTACTTAAAAATTTGTTAAATTTAACCAATTTATCAAATATTGTTCCATTTGGAATAAATCATTCCTGCCCTTAATTCATCTAAAAATAGGTCACATATTTCTAATTGAGTTTGAAGTTGGTCTTATTAGCCGAAGGTTTAGTTGGGATTATAATTGATAAATTAATCAATGTGTTAAATTAAAATATTAAAAGCTTAATCAATAAATTGAAAAGATTATCGCCTTCAAGATTTTTTTTATATAATATTATATAAAAAAAACTAGTAGCCAAAAATGTTATGAAATGAAAGTATATGGGCAAAGGACAAACTTTGCACCTTGGGCCTAGCAAAGGCCTTTTTACAATAGTTAGATGTAAATATATGAATATCATCATTAAATATAAAATTACCAAACTTAATTATTAATATGTCGTTATTTTCTATAATATATTTTAATTTAAAAATTTTAAATTCTAATTCATAAATTCCTACACAATATATTTTAGACCTCTAATTTATAAACCCTAGTTAAAATAGATAAAAATAATAATTTTTATTAGTTTGATATAATTGAAAATTATGATTTGACATGATTGTAAATAGTTTTTAAAAAAGGAATTACACTAGGAATTGATTATTGGGCACCAAGACGGTAGCCTCTACCGCGAAAAGCCACTCCACTACCAGCGGCTGAAGCTGAGTTATTAGTACTTCCGGCAGCCGTGGTACTGGCCGGAGCTTCCTCCGAAGTAGTGTTGTTTGTTCTTCTGGTATTGTTACTGAGACGGTAACTTCTTCCTCTGAATGCAATTCCTGCTGATGCATCACTCTGAACTGGGGCATTTACTTGTGTCCCTTTTCCCCAATATGCTACCAATTTGTGACTTTCAATTTTGTTAAAGAATACCAGATATGTAAACATTAAACTCTAAGTTTACATCATTAAAATTCAAATAACAACTCTCTTAGCTTAAAAATTAAAATGTTAGTAACGCTAAAATTCAAAAGTTGCTTTTTTTATACATCGAATTCCGTATCTGGCATACTCACTTATAATAAATATTAAACTCGATTAAAAATTATTTTTGAATTTGCAATTTTTACAGTCTGAAAAACAAAATTTTGTACCTAATCATATTCATATCAGAAATAGAAAGACGTTATTTAGAATTCAAAAATGACTTGTAATTTTTAAATGTATTAATGTTCACATCTAGCGGTTTCGATACCGAATGTGTGTGATTATAATTGATTGAGAATTCAATGTGATGAGATGGTGAATGCATAAAAATAGGAGAAAATGGAAAGTACGTAGGATACACCCAGAAAGGAGTCTTGCAAATGTTTCTTCCACCGGAAAGAGGATGAAGCACTGTGAGAAAATAATAAAAATGTCCCGCAACTATCCCCATAAGGCTAGACTTCAATGGGTTTCCAAATATGAGATCAAGTGCTAGCATTGTCCATGGAAGATAGAACCCCTTCATTTCATCACGAATTAGATTAAAAAAAACGTGTTAAAGATAATAATAATAATAATAATAATAATAATAATAATAATAATAATAATAATAATAATAAAAGGTTTTCGTAAATCTTGCACTTTTAACTTGATAAAAGGAATCAAGAAAAGAAAATTAAAAGATAAAACCACTCTTTAATTTCGTTACCTTAAATGACACAACACCATAAAAGCTGATACTTGCATTTGGAAATTCACGTCCCCATATATACACTATCATAAATACCAATGAACCTCCCATGAAAGGAGACCGCAACAATGGTAGTATAGACATTCCCTATCACGATATATGTTATGTTAAACTTTTTAGCTTACAAATTTAGTAAGCTACAGTAGAACATATTAATAGGTAAATATCAGCGAATGTATTAATAGGTAAATATCAGCGAATGTATTACTATATAACAAATTTAGTAAGCTACCGAATGTATTAATATGTTCTACTGTAGCTTACTAAATATCAGCGATCAATATTTAGTAAGCTACAGTAGAACATATTAATAGGTAAATTTAACGATACAATACTAATGTTATTGTTATTGATGAATAATTGACCTCACTATGTTGCAGGTTCCTCTCGAATTAACAAAATTATAAATGAATTTTTGTTGAACAAAATAAAAAAAATCCCCTATAAAGAGAGGAGGAAGAGCATGCAACAAAGTTCAAGAGAGAAGAGAAACTATTTCATCAAAATTAACATCATCCACCAATAGAGAATGTCTACTATGGTCCCGAACCACACTAGTTCAGGACTGTTCAAATGCTGACACGTCATATTATTATGTAAGCATAGTAGAAATTTTTCATCAAACATTCATAGTATTTTTTGCATTTTTTAAGAAAAAATTATTAATTAAACTTTTATAATCAATATCTTCAACCAATATTGATTCAGTAGATAATAAAGCTAATCTATTTAAACTTACGAGTAGAGAGAGTGCTCCAAAGAAGAACATCCATACAAAGTCTGCCGTCCTCTTATCAAAAGGTCCTCTCTCCAATGAAACCCCACCAAAATTTCATTAATTCAAACTAATTAACACATACATATTAATTAATATCATCAACTAAAAAAAAAAAAACTATCTTACATGATTAAAAGACGAAATGCAAATGGAAGTGAAAATGGTCCAAG
Source organism: Euphorbia lathyris (assembly GCF_963576675.1). Classification (NCBI taxonomy): domain Eukaryota; kingdom Viridiplantae; phylum Streptophyta; class Magnoliopsida; order Malpighiales; family Euphorbiaceae; genus Euphorbia; species Euphorbia lathyris. The sequence goes on along the minus strand of NC_088910.1, from coordinate 31,641,030 downwards.
AAAGAAGAAATTCGTAATTAGCCTCCACACCTGCATAATTAGCATGCACGATAATACCAAAACATATTTGACATGTTATCTTCTGAATAATCTTACCTGAAAACGTTTGATTACATCTTCATAGGAAAGAGCTATATTCCAAACATCGTAAAGTTGGAGATAGAAGGCTGCGGTGGTCATTAAACAGGCCACCCCATAGGTCTTGCTTACAGGTGGTAAAGAAGCATAGTATCTAGTGATCAAATTTTAAAGTAAAAATAGTTAAAATCAACTGAAAATTCCCATTTCTCATACACAAAGTTAGATAATCAAGAGCAAAAACAGACATATCAGGATAAACTATTGTTTCAATGTTTTCAAGGAAGGAAGGGAAAGAGAGATTACTCTGCCGGAGTAGACATTTTTTAAGGTCTAATGGTGGTGTCGGAATTATAAGATAAGATTACATCTAATTAGTTTTCCTTGTGGAGTATTTGACATCTTCAATGGTGGGGTTGTGTGTCTTCCGAAGACTTTGAACTTTGGAGTCTTCCTAGGACCCACATCATCAAAAGTCAAGGGCGTGAAGAATAAGCTGACTGTTCAAATTACCTCTGTAGCTGCCACGTGTCAAGCTCCACTACGTTATTGTACACAACAGTAGAAGGCACCAAATTGAAATGTTTTCAACCTATTAATCATAGTTACGACTATGTTTACTGTTTCATTTCCAAAACCCAATCTACTGGATTCTTAATTGGGGTTATTTGTAACATCATGTTACAGTGTACTATGTTGATATTGTCGGTAAGGAATAGGATTTAGGTGAAAACTCAAAATATTTGCATAGTATTCAATTAAGTTGTTATAATTGATATTAGAATCAAGTTTTCCGTGCACAATTTGTCGGTTCGGAGACGAACTAGACGAAACTTAGTGTGTCTGTAACGATCCGGTTTTGAGGAGGTGACACCGAGTGGTGGAAAGATTTGAGCAATTGTACAAGTTGGCGATGGGACAATAACGAACTACATTTCACATAAAAAAATGGAGTAGTGACTCAACTATTAGTAAGATGGATTTTCAATATATGTAAAATGTAGTCTAGTCCAATACCATGTGGATATTATCCATTTTAGGTAATATCCCATTTTGTAACAGCCTTGTACAATACTGTAATAGCTACATATTCCTATTTTACCTAAACGCCAACAATATCTAAAATAATAGAAAATTAAAACCAAAATTTCTAAAATACCATTTTTGAACGTTACTAAAATACCAAACACTATATAAACGATTACGAATGAAATCAATGTCAAATATTTTTTCTAACAAAATTCCATCTCCTTGCAAACTTGCCAAAAAATGTTCAAAAGCCAATCTATGCATTTTGATCCCTGATCAGTATATTCTGATTCCAATTTACGTTCTTCAACCTGCTTCCCTTTCGACTCCAAAGTTTCATTGAAAAAAAAAAAGTTCAAACAAATTGCATCTATCACAAAAAAAAAAAAAAGCATTCATTAATACGTAGAAACATAAACAAATTAGAACAACAAATTAAAATATAATTTTTATTTGAATTCACCCTTCCATATTCGCTCAATTTTACTTGAACTTCTCCCAATTTCATCTCTTTTAAAATTGAGCAAAAATGGATGGAATGAGATAAAATCTCGAAATGATTGAATCAATTAAAAGATGTTAGCAATAATATTTTATCAAGTTTCACACGAGTTTCAAAAATTAGAGTGCCATTTCATGTTAATTTCATCCAATTTAAAATACAATTTAACATGAATTTCACTCAATTTTACAAATTAAGTGAAATTTGAGGAAATCAGATGAAACTCATCATAAGAAACATTAATATTAATATTTTATTAATGCTTTTTTATCCAAGTTAAAGTGGATGAAAAATCCATGTTCAAACAATTTAGAAACACTAATGTTGTATCAAGTTTCCAATGCACTTCCACATGAATTCCATCCAATTTCACCACTTAAATTGAATGAAAATATATAAAATCAGTTGAAAATGACAACGATTATCAACCAGTCCCAATGTTTCAATGGATATCAGTTATAGCTTATACCATACATGGTTTTAATTTTTATTTGTTAATGATGCATCACGTTTATGATGCAGAGAAAAAAAGTCAAGTTCATTGATTCAAAGACTGAATTAAGAAATCTGGCCTCAAAATTTATTAATCAAAATCAATAAAAAGGCAAAAAGACAATTTTGACCCCTAAAACAATGGAATTTCACGAAAAAAAAAAGAAGACAAAATAGCAAATATTAAACTATGCTTTACACAATATTGTTTCACAACAAGAACAAGTCTTCTGTTCTCGCAAAACATTCAGTTTGCTCTCTCTCTCTCTTTCTCTCTTCACATTTCTTCGGCTCTCTTTTACTGTATGCATAAAGTACAACATGTAATGATCTCCTAATACTACAACAATAATGGGTCTTTACCCCCAACAGAATATACAGTTCGGTCATAAGCAGACTGATCAACACTTCATACAAAAATTGAACTCATTTACAGGCTAATAAAATTCTTCTGAAAGCCACTCTTCTAAACTTCAGGGCCTGATGCAAATAAGCTAATAAGCCCTCTAAATACTTGTGCTGACAGTTGATGTGCATGAAACAGCTCACCGTCCAAATTCCAGACGCTCTCGTCGCCGAAAGATGTAAATGTAAAAGCTGGAGTCTGTTAACAACAAACAAAATGTCTCAACAGAAGTTTCACAATCACGAGATAGATTTAATAGAACAAAGAAACATACCTTATGGTGTTCTACAAACTCAAAATTCCAAGGCTTTCCACCTCTCTTTGCTAGCTGAGTAAGGTGCCTGCATGATGTAATAGTTATTTATGACAACAACAAAAAAGTAATTGGGAAGACAGTGCAAAATATGATACACATTGGATACAAAAACAATGAACGAAATATCTATCAGCAGCTCAAGATCTTCCTGGACAGGACTTCATATAAACCAGTGGCTATAATACAATTGAAATGAGTCCTATCCTATGCCAGCAAGTAAATACATATATAGGTAATCTAATTTAACCAGGGTGTGAGGTAGAAGCAAATTAAAGTACCAAGAGGGAGAATTTTATATACGATGAACATGACGATTTTATATGTGGGGTGAAAGCACTGATGGCAGCAATTTCTTACAATTTAGCTTCTACTTTGGAATTATTTTGACCCCTAAATAACAGGACACAACAGATTTTTGAAGAGACGGTGGCAAATGAATTTTCAGTTTGTTACAAACAGCTATTGGTAACTTGTTCTCTTTCTTTGGGTCTGATGCCACGAGTCAACTATAGTTTTTTCATTGTGATGAGTTTCCTTGTGTAAAATGGTAACTAAAATAAATAGAACAATCATCTATAACAGCTCAAGGAATGGGTAAATTGCACGGACATTAACTGATATTTGGGGTTTCTTTCGCAAAAGTGACTAAACTTTATTTTCTTTCAAAAAAATCACTGTACTTCACATTTGGTTTCCATAAATTCATTCCGGCCAATTTTTTGTATAAAAACTCACCGAAATGTAGATGTGGGATAGAAAACCGTTGACTATATGCCAACTGGTGTCACGTCGGATAAGGATGTGATTTTCTATAAAATTTAGTGGCTTTGAATATGCCATGTTGCATATATGTGGCTGTCACGTCAGCCGTAAAAAGTCAGACATGTCCAGCATTGGCACTTAGTTGGCATATATAGTTAACTGTTTCTTGTGCCATGCCAATATTCCAGTGAGTTTTTGTACATAATTTGACCAGAATGACTTTACTGAATCAAATGTGAAGTTCAGTAATTTTTTTGAAGTCTAGTGACCTTTGTGAAACAAACCGTAAACTTCAATGACTGTTGGTGCATTTTACCCCTCAAGGAATTCCAAGAACTTCCAAATGACAATAGCCAAGACAACAAGAGAGAAAGAGTTTGTGCATTACCATAAATACAAAGCACGTGGACAGTCTCTAATTAACAGAAGATGAAGAAAACCATCTGAAAGGTGTGCATCAGCCACCAAACCATCTGGTGCTCGTTCATTTCTGTTAGAGATTACAGCAGCACCAACACTAAGAAAATGTCCTTTGCATCTCCGCCATCTAGATTCTTCTGGACGTGAATAGGGTGTTGAGCGGGGACTTCTTGTGGCAGGCTTTGCATTGCAGACATCGCAATTAGTACGGCAGACTGCTCTTTCTACTTTTTCAGGGCCACATACTGATCTCAATCTGCTAAATGTATTACCTTTCCCAGTGGTTGAATTTGTTTTCTCTGGTTCAGTTTGAATATAAGATACTTCTGCCTCGTATGACCTGAACCACACATAGGCAAGTGAAGTAAGAAAAACTGAAAAGAAATCATGGGAATCAATCATAGGATATCAAACATTGATCAGCAAAAGATTCTACAAGGCTCATCTGCACCCTATGATGAGAGAAAAGAAATAAAAGGAAATTACCTGTGTCTCAAAAACACCTTCGTTCCAGCATAATCATAACGCTTGGGGCCCATCCAACGATATTTTTCACTTTCTGTTATAACATCTCCATAAAATCCATACCTAATGACAAAGAAGAGAGAATTTCAGAAAGCCTACCCACAATATTAAAAATCTATCTAACTACGGTTGACAATATTTGCAAGAGGTTCAAAGACAAAAATAGGAAGGCCATTGGTAAAGAGACAGAAACATCCAGGAATTATACTAGCTAAAAATAAATTAGTATCTGTGCTAAAGTAGGATTATAACAGATAAACAACAAAAGAAGGGCTTCATGTCAGAAAACTAAGTTAAGGTCAACAACGAGGGCCAACATTTGGAGAGAGCATAAAAACGTTTGTAGGATAGCATCAAACACAAAATATGCCAACCACCGAAGGTTGAGAATGACTAATAAGTGGCTGAATTAAGAATCGAGCAAATGTTTCGTCATACTTGATCTGAAAAAGGACCATAGAGATAGAACATTTATTATTAACAGCCAACATAAGCTATACAACCACAATTATAAATGTCGATTTGTTTCACATAAACTGATTGTCCAGTGTCCAGACATACTAGTGGTCTATCATATTAAGAATCCGCAGGTGCCGCCGTTTTATGATAACATATAAAAGACTGACTATTGTTCAATGAAATAGAATCAAAACAAAACTAAAATGAAACAGAACAAGGAAAAACAACTTTGTTCTCTGGCTCAGAATATTATGAGTTTTAAAGACAACTTACAACTTCTAGTTCATTAAAGCGTTAATGATTAGACAACCCTTAAATCTTGATGGCCTACCTTGCAACTAATTGGCTTTCAAAAGACTTATAAGGTAAAACATTTTCTGCAGTATCAATATACAAAATCTAGCAGAAAGAAATGCAACAATCATTGGATTCGTTGATTAATGCAAATTGCAGCCACATAAGTATTTAGTTGGAAAAAAAGTCACTACCCGGCAAAAGAAGCTGCATAACGTACAAAAGGTTCAATATCTGAACTCAATGATGTTTTCCATCTCACAACTTGAGCTATATCAAGGTATATTCTTTTACCCAATACAATGTGCAGCGCAGATGTAACAGGATCTCGTGTGCCAGTTGTGCTGCAAAAGAGGAATTTATAAGCCTGCACAAGGTTGTAAGCAAGATAGCAAAAAAGAAAATGAAACTATACTTTAGTATGTTACTGGATATGGACACAGAAGTTCATCTTCTATGCAAGAGCATAGAAAAATCAAGAAGAGGCCAAATAGAGTTTTGTTGTTGCATTTTCATACTTAAGAGTGTAGAAAATTATTTGAGCATATAGCAACCTGTAATCGGAACTTTTTGGCTCCACTGAGTACTGTCAACATATTTCTAAACATTTTCGTTCTGGACATAGCAAAAAGCAATCAGGTAACTTTTAAAATTGTCATTTCAATCTGCTAGCTGTTGGGATTTTCTCTCTTTTTCTTTTCTAGATTCTGAACATTCCAACAATTAAATTTTGGAACAATACTAAAAAGGTCTAAATTTTCTACAAAACCCTAACATAAACAATTTGAATCACCAGAAAACAAATGAATTCATGGCAGAGTCAAGTCAACAAATATATACTGCTCTAGCTTATTCTTTCTTAAGAGAACACAAGACTACCCCTATTTTAGGAACAAGAGGGTGAAAATAGTTTCCAGCATCTGAAACAGGCCGCATAACATGGGTTTAAATAAAACATAGACTAAAAGATTTATCACAAGGCTTCAGCCTATACTGTCATAAAAGACATGTTAAACATGATCATCATAGTGCATGGCTGGAACAAGCTGAAAAGTGCAAATTATTCTATGGAGTACTTCGGATACACCACAGACAGTTCTTACTTATTCTATATGTTTTTGGGTTAGAAACTTGTTATTAACATAAAGCAAAACACAACCTCATAGCTGATAAAAACCTTGAAACTAAGATCTAAGAAATGGATTTAGAGATCACAAGACATTTAGAGCAAGAAAATACCACATTACAATGGCATCAGTTGAACCAGCAGGTATAATTCCGAATCTAAGCTGTTCTCTAAGTCGAGGAAACTCTAGATCTTCATCTGCTAATTGCCAGAGAGAAGAAAAAACATGTCAGAAGTCATGCATTACTAAATGTATATGAACATATAGTTTAACGATCGAAATTATTTCGTTGAAATTATTAACGCTATCATTTTCATATACTTTAACTTCCTCCCTTAACAACTCCTACAAAAGGGCTCAAGGCCAATAATAAATTTTTGGAATACAATTAACAGGAATAGTTTTAATTAGCAAAACATGCTTCACATCAATCGGCTGTTAGTTAGCATTTGAACCATATATAAACCAATCCTCTTACCAAATTAATTAAAGCATAAAGATCAATCAATCTAGTTAAAGATAATTCAAAAGCAAATCAATTTAATTAAAGAGGAAAAATAATCAGTTTCTTTCTTTCTTTGAAATTTTAACCTTTGAATTAATTACAATGTAAAGCTTCAGCTACCAATTGTGTAATGCATCCTTCCGGTGCAACTCTATGGAAAATTATTAGGATTCTCTTTATTGCATAAAACCTTAGTTTCACCTGATCCTAATAATTTCTCATAAAAGTTGCAGGATGTATCACACAACTGGTAGCTGAAGCTCAACATTGTAATTCAAAGGTTAAAATTTCAAAGCACGGATTCAATGAAACTGATTATTTTTCCGCTTTAATTGAAACTGATTACTTTTCCTCTTTAATTAAATTGAATTGCTATTGAATTTATCTTTAACTAGAATGATTGATCATTATGTTTTATTTAATTTGGTTAGAGAAGGATTAGTTTTATGTGACTCATCTGACTTTTTTCAAATGCCAAACCTTAATTAACAGCCGATTGCTGTGAAGCATGTATTGCTAATTAAACTTGTTCCTATAAACTGTAATTGTATTCCAAAACTTAATTATTGGTCTTGAGAATTTCCCTTTAGCAAGAGTTGTTAAGCAAGAAACTAAAGCATATGAAAAAGATGTTAATGATTTCAACAAAAGAATTATACCATTGCTTGATTTATGTTCATATGCTAGGGAAAAAAAGGCACTCCTAACCACTTCCGACTCTTACAGGATGTTTGAGAACTTAAAATTAAGTGTTAAATATTATAAATGCTGAAAGTATTAAATGGTCCAACTATTTGATAAATATTAAGAATAAAAATGAATTTAAAAATATTAGTTGATAATGTTCAACATAAAATTTGAAGTTAAATATTTTGACTTACTAGAATAAGTGAATTTTAAACGGTGAAAGGCATATCATACAAACCCCTAATATAATGGCAACTTGAGTGGAAGATGAAATTATGACATACTATGAACTAGAAAATCGAAACCACCTAGACTTAAAACCAAGATCACTAACTAACCTTTGTTGCAAGGGACGTCTTCATTTCCTGTAATTTCAGAACATGTGGTAATAATTAGTTAGTTATTGGCTACAAGTGCAATTCAGAACTAGATATTAATTGTAGTTATGTTACATACTTGAATTTCCTAATCCTGATCCATTACACAATGAATTGGAAATAAGTGGAGAATGTTCTTCATTCTGCTTAGCAGTTTCCCTAACTTTCGCATTTGGATCATGATCCACAGAATTTCGTTTGCTCCCATCATAATGAATAAAATCTGAAGGAGATGGTGGATGAGGAGCCTTATGCCTAGAAAGAAGAAACCCATTGAGGATTTCATTGAAGAAACCATCACCACCCTTGAACCAGACCAAATTAGTGATGACAATAATCAGTAAATACAGTTTAAATGGAGTTTAGTGTAAAGAAACCTATGATAGATTGAATATGCATAGAAGGTTTAACTAAGGATTGAGTGGGCCTGGTTCATATGAAACTCTCAGTTGCCAAGTATTTACCCTCGATTATAAGGATCTATATGTGTGGAATTAGATGAAAACTTCATCGCATAAATCAATTTGGCAGTATCAGTGTCAAAAAGATGCAATATTCAACACTCTACACGATGCTAACACACTTTTATCACAGTGGCTGCTCATCATATTATTTTACTTGCAAAGCCTATGATTTAAAATAGCATTAACTCAACTAAATAAATCCTAAACTAGATAGGATTAGCCATATGGATTCTTTATGTCCATTCTATCTGGTTGAGGTTACAGTGCGATATACTGCTGTCTACATCTAGAAACCCACCACCAATAAAAAAAAAAAAAAAACATGATTTTTGCAAATAAGAAGATTTGGATGCTTACAATAGCTATAACACCATCATATAAGCTGAGTTCTTGGTTTGCAATAGATGCCATCACATCAAATGCATGCCCTGCCCTCTCTGTTACAACCACCTGAGAAAGAAACTCAAAAGGCAATATTTTACTCCTATTGCAAGTAATTTAACAATGAACAGCAGTCACAAAGTGCGCCAAAAAGTAAAATCTTCTAATTCAGATAGTGATTATAACTGCAGGGAAAGAATAAGCTGTTCACACAGTCAGGACATATCAGTTGCATGATACACAACATATTACTTCTCCTGAGCCTTTTCAAGTTGACATTGGCGAAATCTAATTTGACATCATAATGAAGGTAATGATGCAGGAAAAACAAAAGGTAGCCGTTATTATGCACAAGTGGGTATGCTGACAAGATAACAGAAGAATCATAAATTACAAGCATATATGATTAATCATGCCCCAATACCTTTGTTTCAACTTCAGCACGTGAGAATATGGGCGCCACAGTTTCCCAGGTTCGATAACCACTTGCTTTCCCACTCCTTGGATTAACGAAAACCTAGTCAATAAGAAATGAAATCTGGAAAATGTTTTACAACTAGTTTGTCTTCACCAAATAAAATCTATAAAGAAACACAAATGGTATAAAAACATAACAGACATTGCAGAACAAACCAGAAGATTTTTCGGTCTCCCCACATCCATCTTCAGTGAAGCACTAATTCGAGTAACCCACATCCGACAAGTCTGTAAATCTTTATGACCAAAAGTATATGTAGCCAGAGTCCAATGACCAGGCTGAGATTGAGATTTTTGTACACCATATACTTTAAAGCGATGCATCTGCAGAAGTTTTATTATCTACACATCTTAAATGAACTTTCCATATGATTAAACAAGCGGATCACCAATAACAAAAATGAGAACAAACCTCAGACTCATGAGAATTAATACTTGGAAAATATTTTACAACATTAGGATGATATGATCCATGAATTAAACCATAGTTAAGGAGCTCCACGCTATACATATCAGACAAACTGATCTCAGTTGCTAATCTGGGAGCCAATTTGATTCCCAAACAGACTGATACCTCCTGTTTAAAGGAAAAAAAAAAGTGAAAGGCGTCATGAATTGAAAGTTGCACAGTCAATAAGCTCAATAGCTGGAAAATAAATCTACACTTTACATTGTTCTAGGTTGAGTCTAGAATTTAATTGTTTCCACCGGAGACTAAAGAATCAATGCCACACAGAAATAACTATCAAAATCTGCTATTACTAATAATGAAGGTCACAGCACAATAAGGGCGGCCCGGTCGCATTACGCGTCCCCGCTGAGCGAGGGTCCGGGGAGGGGTCCCACCACAAGGGTGTATTGGGGGCAAGCCTTCCCTTGCCAATTTAATTGGCAAGAGGCCGCTCCTAAGACTCGAACCCGTGACCTCTGGTCACACGACAACAACGTTTTTACCGTTGCGCCAAGGCTCGCCCTCGAAAAGACAGAAGATATGCTTGACTCTACATTAAAAGTCCAAGTATAAGCATGCTGAGCCAGAAAAGAAAGAACAAAAATCAACCTCAGCCAACCTCTAAACACAATTCCCATAACCAGCATCAACAACATTTTATCAGGATCAGTTTATAGAAATACCAAAATATACATTCTGACACAACTCTCCGTTCAACATCTACAACATAAGCATGACAATTACAATGAACACCCCCAATTTATCCTCCATAAACGATGAATCATTTAGAGTCAAAATAAAGCAAGTACAACACCATTTTTTGGTTAAAAACCAGTAATTCCTACACAATCAATATATATGCAAAAAGAAGAACAAAAAAAAACTTGAATTAACACATGTCAAAACACAGTCAGGGCTCTTGCGTTCACTATAAACAATTTAACAACTGAAGTACCAACGAATTCATGATTTTCTTTGAAACCAGAATCACAGCAGAAAGGGAGAACCTCAAACTAACTATAAAAATGGAATCTACATCGATTAAAAATGGAAAAGAGGTAAATATTTTTCATGGTTACTTCTGTACATAAATTAATAGATGCAAATGCGTATAAGGTACTTACGTAATCAAAAGTTTCAAGCGATTTCCAAGACAAATCGTCAGAATTGAGAGTGAGAACCACTTCCCCTTCATTTTCCAAGAACAAGGTCGAGTTCAAGGACGATGATGATGCTTCCCCATTTTCAACCTCTACATTACTCAGGTGAGATTTATCTCCTTCAACTCTTATAATACCATTATCATCTCTCCTTATTTCCATTAAGCCAGAATCGCAGATACATAAAAGGAATGGTATATTCTCGGAGAAGGATAGGGGAATGGTTGGTGGTGCAATTATTATTGACACAATTCAACGAGATCAGAGTTGGTTGACCTGAAACTCAATCTGATCGGAATATGAGTAAGTCAAAATTCGGAATTTACAATTTTCTAATGGGGAAGGAAACTATTGAATTCGGAGATGATGAGCCAAAAAGACTAAAAAGAACATCTCAGATATTTATGTTCTGGTACAAATTTGGATTTTCAGTTTCAGTTGCTGCGAATAGGGTCCGGATCATTCCGGGTCGAAACATTCGGGTTATGTTTGTACTTGTTGGACCATGGATAATTTTGTACTTAATATTTAACTTGCAAAATTAATTTATTTAATAGTGTTATTACATTAGTCCGTATGTAACACGTGTTAATATTGATTAGTCATTTTTTAATGGAATTAAAGGTTAAAGGCTTGAAGTTTCAAAAAATAAAAAACAATAAAATAAAGGCTCGATAAATCATTTTCCCTCTTAACTTGTCCAAACAGCTTGATTTACCTTATGAACTTTCAAAATGTTCCGATAGGTATGTGAACTTGTATCAAATATTCAGATAACCCTCTAAACTTGCACAAAATGTAATCAATTGATCATTCGGTTGCAAAAAGTAAGTTAGATGCGGAAGATGTATTGCACGCTTCTTAAAAAAAAGTAAAACGACCAAGATCGGGGTATACGGTTTTAATATTAGCGAAGACAAGTTTTATAGTTAAACAAGTAATAACTTCATTTTTAATCTATTTTTCAATTATATAATAACATTCTAAGGTGCGTGGAATACATCTTCCGCATTTAACTTACTTTTTTTTTTTTACAGCCGAGTGATCAATTGATTACATTTTACGCAAGTTCAAGGAGTTAACTGAATATTTTATGCAAGTTCAGTAATCGAACCGAGCCGAGCCGAGCTTTGACCTGTTCAAGCTCAGCTCGCTATGAAATTAACGAGCTAGAGCTCGAGGCGAGCTTGCTATAAAATTAACGAGCTTGAGCCCGAGTTGAGCTTTGGCTTGCTCAACGAGCTCAAGACGAGCTTCGAGCTTGTTTCGAGCCTAAAATCCTCTTTGGACTTGGTTCATTAAGAAAATCATCTAACCATGAATTGTTTGTGGGTAAATCGTTAATTATATTTATGAAGTTTGCTCGCAAATAACTCTTTAATTGTGTACATAAACAAGCTCACAAGCAAAGTTCGTGAATAAATAAACAAGATGCTTACAAATAGTTCGTCTATTACTCATTTATTATGTTTGTGAATGACTCGTCTAATAGCAAATGAAATAATATTAAGTTTAGATATTTGTGAACTAACACAAAATTATATAGTTTTCTACAAAACTAAAATTTGTTCATAAATGTTTTAATCGAGTCTGCTCGCGAGCTTTCGAGCCGAGCTTTGGCCTGCTCAAGCTCAGCTCGTTTACAAACCGAGCCAGTAAATCGTGCTCACGAGCAGCTCGTTTATAAATCGGGCCGAGTCGAGCCAAGCTTTTATCGAGCCGACCACCGAGCCGCTCATGAGCGGCTCGGCTCATTTACAACCCTATGGCTATCAGAACACTTTAAAAGTTCAGGGAGCCAATCAAGTTTTTTGGACAAGTTCAGGAAAAAAATGATATATTAAACCAAGGTTAAATTAGTCCTTAAATCGGTATGAATTGTCAAATTAACCCACGATATAGTATAATATATTTTTAATACTCTAACTTGATTATATTTGCCTTTTATGTTTACATTTTGATATATGAAATCTATTATTATATTTAAAAGGGAGTGAAACCATACTAACAAAAGAAACTTTTAAAAATCCATTGAAATATAACTATAGGTCATGAACAACTAATTTTGATAGAAACTTCTCGAAACAAAGGTAAAAACCTCAGTGCATTCATATTATACATTGGTAAATAACCCTTTTGTAATCATAAATTTTGTATAAAAATTATCTTTTAAATAATTTTTTACTAACGAAAGAATAATATTACGTAATAGAATATGAAAAAAACAAATTTCTGATCTTTATATTATTTATAAAGATAAAATATATTTAATTTTGGATAAGGATTAATTGAATTTAGAATTTTTAATTGTACTAAACTTTTCTAATTTTTTGTTTTTTTGCTAATGAAATAATTATATTAAGTGATAAAATGTGAGAAAAATAAATAGAGGCTAAAACCGCATTAATAAAAGAAATCTCTCGAAATAAGAGTAAAGATCATAAACAATTATTTTTTTTTATAGAAGCTCCTCGAAATAGAGACAAAAAAATCTTACTAAACCCCTCAAAATAATATTAGTGCACAAAATATAATAGTTTTTAAGTATAAAAATAGATTTCAGATATCAAAATGTAAATATGATAAAGTTCGGATATAAAAAATATATTATACTTTCAAGACTGATTTGATAATGGATTAATTTGACCAATCTCGTGAACTTTAAGAACTGGATTGATGTCCAAAAATTAATTTGGGCTAAATTTACTCTTCCATTCGATCTGAAGTGAAGAATATTCCATAAAGATGCGAACAGTACCTTTTGGTCACGTGGATTGATATCCACCATCCATTCCAGTATCCGTACGGCTAAGCAAGGAGAACTATGGATCATGGGAAACGATTATGCAAAGGACAATGGGTACATGAAGAGAGGACCACCTAGCGCTATAACGGCTCAAAGTCCTTAGACCTAATGAAACGATGACACCTGGCAACACGCTTGCTATATGGCAGAGTGCGTCACCTGGTGACATTGCAGTATGAAGGTTGCAGAGTCAACTGAAGACCGATACGGCTCTAGTGAGTCATTAGGGCACATTCTCAGAATTACGACAGTTACCCCTATATATATATAAGGTGAGGACTCCACAAGAAACAGTTACCCCTATATATATATATATATATATAAGGTGAGGACTCCACAAGAAGTATGTAAACATCATAATAACATTCCTAATTGTCTTCATCCTCTCTCCAACCTTCGTTAACTTAAGCATGATTGTTTTGAAATGCAATTTTTCACTAAACTTATATCTCGTAATTGGAATTAAATGGCTATTAATATTTGATGTAAATTGTAGAAGTTTGGTGAGAAGCAATGTCGATTAGCTTTATCTAATAAACCAGACTGTAAAGGGAACAAAATTAAGTTCGGGGTGACAATTTCCGATACAATAACATGCTTTATAGAAGCAACCCGACTGACACAATCCATTTGAGACGATCATCATTTTTTTAATATATTTTTATCATAATAATCACATAGAAAATATGTATATAACATAACACAATTACAACACGCGCAAACCCGAATTGCCACCCCTAATCAGAAGTGGAGGAGTTGAGTTGATACTTCAATTAGAAGGGGAGACAGTAAAAACCTGAACATCCTTCATTTGTGGACTTTTTACTGAGTACTGAAATGTCCAGCCATGACAAGCACCTCCATGAACTCCTTTTTTATTCACTGCAAAAACAGCTCCTACAAAATCTGGATATTTTCTTGCTATTCTTTTTATTGCATCCTTTGCTGCTTCTTTTGGTTCCATTCCTAATCTCATGCTCTCCACTGCTTGATAGCTGAAATCAAATAAGACCACAAACTCAACTTATTATTAGCTTTCAGAAACACCAATTTCAATTTCATGACAAACAAGGATATGAACACTACCATGGAAGGAAGCGCATCATGATGTCACCATCTCCGGTTGCACCACAAGCACCGATTTCGCTATCCGCATAGGCTGAAGATCCTGCAATCGGTCCGTCACCCACTCTGATGCAAAATCAGAACTTGCATTACATTTAGGGATGGCAAAAGGTACAATTTCGCGGGCACCCAACACTATCACCTCTAATATCAATGCCTAACATTACACTTCCACACACAAAAATAACAGTTATTAAATTCTGGATAGATACAGTGAAAATTTGATCTACTTTCACAAGGAAAAATGTATTTCTTCCGGCACTCCTCATAATAGAACTTCTACAACCAAACGAAGAACATAGACGATGGTAGGGAGACTGAGATTCAAATGCATCTCATCATTAATTTAATTCATCATCATGCATGGAGAATATTACTTGACATGATTGAAGTCTTACGAGGCTTAGAAACAATTAAAAGAACAACATGGTGATGCTGATCAAGACATTTTTAGCAGCAAGATGCAATGTAATTATTGTACCTGCCGGGTATCTTATACGTGGCTCCATTAGTTGATGTACCGACAGCTACATGCCCCATCTACACACAGAAGTAAGTTTGTATATACAGGTTATATGTAGAAGGTAGAAAGCGGATTTCTGCCAAATTGAGCTAGCATTCTATCAACTTACTTTATCAATAACAGCCATTGATATAGTGTCATGATTGCCAGGACCAACAAGAGCTGATCTTGGTTCGGCAGGTGCCATGATATCGATTTTCGAACATTCACGTTCATTGACATTCGTGGTGCCCTTCGGATGGTAAGGACCACAACTGTCATTGGGTACAACATTTTTCCGAAAATTAGGTTGGCAGTGATTCTCTTTCCATTTAGTCCATTTCTGTATAGACTCCGATGAACTAAGGTTCGTAGGTCCGGGAAGACCCATTAAGATGGCAAAAGCTGATGCTTGCTCCCCAACAAGCAAAGTATGCTGTGTATGCTGCATCACTAATTTTGCAGCTCGGATTCCATCTTTCACATACCTCATTGCAGCAACAGCTCCAACCTCCATTGTAACCTATACAAATTCTTAGCAAAAAGGATGAATTCCATCAAAAAAATTTACTCCATTGTAACCAAATCAACAAGTATTAAGAATTAAGTATATTAAAGGAATAAATAAGACAAAAAGTGTTTACTCCATTCATGACCAAAGCATCAATTGTGGTTTCTCCATTCTCATCTGGACTTCCCCCAGGCCCCACTGTTCAATCCAGATGAAAATTGCTGAAGACATAAGCAACCTTACCAAAGTTACAAATAAGCATGCTATAAGAAGGTCAATAATAAAAGCTCCTGTTTACGACAGTACAATAAATTCAGAAATTTTATTTCATATAAAGTGACCTTCACAAAACTACTATTGATCAGTGCTAAAGGGGCGGCCGTTGGAACAGAAAATCTGAGTAAGGAGTGTTCCTAATCGAAAATTCAGAAGGAGTTACTGAGTTATTTTACTAGTAAAGTGAGTTTCTAATTCATGTAAACGCGTTTTAAATCCGTGAGGCTTAAGTAATGAGACTTGGGCCAAAGAGCACAATATCTACATGGTATTGAATCATCATGATACTACAATTAGTTTCAGAGCCACTCTCCGCAACCATTTGTTGGTTTCGAGATGCACGAGGCATATTATGGCGAGCCTCACCACCCAGTCTTGAGAGGTTGGCGCTGGGGGTGAAAAGTCTGAGTTGTAAAGGCCTTCAAAGCAGAAATGGAGAGGAAGTCCCTAGGCTATATTAGTAAGGTGACACTTAAAAGAACCGAGACTTGTACCAAAACAAAACAATATCTACAATTCACATAGGCATACTTCAATTTGCCTCAAAAGCATTTTGCTGAAATTGGAACCAGAATCTACTGATTGCTGGTATTAGTTCCAATTACAATTAGGTTTAGTGATGAAGGCAATTGATTGGGGAAAATGTTACTAAAATGTAAAATCATTACCTGTGCCATCACATCTAAGTTCCTCACAGGTGGAACAACCCTCGACGACGGCATCGACGGCAGAAAGACCAGCATCAGCAGCCCTCCAAGCAGACTTAACAGCTTCTTTGAAGGGCCAGGTGCTGACAACTAGAGGGAACTGCCCTGAAAACTCAACCACATCATCACTTACTGCCTGATAAGGGAAAATAGTGAGTGAATAAAAAAGAAACAATCCCATGAGGAATTTGCTGATAGAATATGAAACATTCATCAGTCAAAGGAAAAGCAACAGGGAAATTAAAGAATGCTGTTTCATTACCGATGAGAAGAAAGCTGCGAGGACAACAAGACCAACAGTAAGGATTCCTGTGCCCATGGAATGGAACTGTTAGCTTTTCTATTTTTGTTGAATGATAAAGATTAAAGAAGTTGGAGTCAAAGACAATAAACTGTTTTTCCGACTTCCTTTTGTCTTATCGTCAGTTGGAATTTTGGCTCGCAGATACGCCGTAGTAACGCTGTCGTTGATCGCAATGTCATTTTGGCCCATTCACTCTTTTAAACGACGTCGTTTTAGTTCGTTTTATTTTATCTTTCCATGTTTTTTCCCACGATTAAAACGAGGGAAAACATGTTGGATGTTTAACCAAAATCCAGAACTTGCATTGAAATTCCCTTCCAAAGAGGTTAATCCAAATAGTAAAGAGTTTGTACCCCTTGCATGTTAAATTTTGGAGCTGAATTAAAATTTAGTTTTATTTCTTGATTAAAAGCGTATCTACCCTTATACTTCCATCTAACCGGAGTTAGATCCGACCAAATTCGCTGAATCAGTCACCAAATTAGAATTAATAGGGAAATTTGTATTAAAAATGATAACTTTATCAATATAAATCATTTTATCGCGTCAGAAATCATCATCCTAATTGGAATTAATTCTTTTAATCAAATACTACTTGATATGGAACAGTTAAACAGAATTTCCCTATATCTAATGTTTTAGTCGAACTCAGAAATGAAATAAAACTTATTTCCAGACCATATCATCTCACACAAATAATCTGTTATAAAACTTGTTCATCTCCCTTACTCTCCCAAACAAGTCACAATATTTAGAACTTCCTACACTAAAAATATACAGAACAGAACCCACATCCCAATAGTTCCCAGGTTTGGTGAAAACAGCAGCGGCTGTTATATGGAACGATAAAAGTTTCATCCTTTGAAGAAGTAATCATTCTTGGAGCAACTACCAAGTCTTACAAACTAGCCCGTGGATGATCTAGGAAACAAACATGTTTCTTTTTCCATGATTTCCCGGGTTACCTCCACACGGTCTCATGTGCGTCTGTGAAAATTGTGTTGTGTTGTTCTATGAGGCACTGAACAACCTCAATAGCTCCGAAGTCCACAGGCATACCGTCATCCAACGGAATTGCTGAAGAAGCATCAGTTCCTTCACCCTCTTCTACAAAACAAGATAGGAATAGCTTTTAGTTTTGTACATTATACTATACATGATCATCTTTCTACCCTATGAATGTAAAGAAATTGGAGGTAACCACATTATGACTCAAATGCTCAGAAACAAATCCGAGCTAATGACTCTCTAACTCATCACATCGAAAAGAAGATAGATTTATCAAATAACACACTAACCAGCAAGCATGTCCCACGCAGTGTAAGCAGTAGAATTTTGATCCATGCTATTCTTGGAAGGATTTCTTGAAGCGTTACACCAATATTGCTTGTAAATTTCTGGTTTCTGCTCTTTCCGCCACATAATGACTGGGGCAGTTTCCATAGCAAGGCTTCGTGCATCCATCTGCAAATGAAAATAGACCACACAAAATACCTTATCAAATTTGCAATACCAAAAAATGTTTCCCAACAATGTGATGTCTATCAAATCCATATACGAGATATGTGGAAGCAAATGAATAGATAAAGTGTGCTGTTTCACAGTGTCCTCCACAACATTCCTTGAGGAAGAAGTGGGGGACAGTGTGAAACAGCACAAAAGCACCAATGCTCAAACATAAGCTCACAGGGACGCACACAGACACTTGCCTTATTAAGAAATGATTTCTGACTGACACGGAGCAATAGTGCAGTGATAAACTCCAAAGTCATATAGTTTACAGTAGGAAGCTTCTTCAGGACGTTTTTCATTGCATGTGTGCTAGAGCGAGCAATTTTAATCTCATTATAGTGCTCAAATGTTGTTAGTGGTTCAGGAAGGCTTGCAAGGTAACATTTGACTAAAGCTGCCACATCAACTGGATTTACACCCTCCGGCAATGAAGCATCGAGATCTACAGCATGATATCAACATAAATATCCTATCACCGTAATGAGGTGGTTCTCATAAACACTAAATAAAGAACAGTCAAGATACCTTGGTTGTATATAGAAACCAATTGCTGAATGATCTTCTTGTCCCCTTCAGCTTTAAATAGGTTCGTTGAGTTTAATCCTAACAATAGAAGTAGCAAATATAAAAGTTAAAAGATTGATCCTGGTGGTCAGAATGATAATTGGGTAGTTGAAAAAATACCAAAATATTCTCATATTGACTCACCTGATAATATCAGATAATCTGCACATTTGACCAAAATATTAGGAACAGACCTGCTGGATTGTTGCCTTTGTACAATGACCTCAATTGGAACTCCAAATACTAAATATGGAGAGTAATGAACAGCTGTTAGTTTATCTATTTTTCGTTCGGCACATACATTAAATTCATTGTGAATTTACCAAAACCTGTAAGCTGAAATATCACTAGAGCTAATCCTCGTGATTAAAAAATGTACAAAAGATTTTATCAAATGTTTTTGGACAATAGAAAACCAGGGCAACTCCAATTTTTGGGGTAAGCAGGTAACATCTAATTATAGCCACTTCTATGCATCTTGCAAACAACATTCTTGTCTCGAGAAAAGTTTCAAGGAAAAAAAAATCTGGTAGCAACTGATTTAAATTTTTATAAGTGGGATAAGTAGAAGAGGAGAGGACGAAAGAAAAAGGGGAAAAAAACAAAACAAAATACGCTCGTTAAATAGGTAAGATTTTCCAAGTATAATAGACTTACCATCAGTGCTTGCAACTCCCTGTAAATGAAAAGGAAAGGAGAACATGAATATGTAATGGATGCAATATTGGAAGAAAAAAAAATTAGGAAATAAGAAAGTAATGTCAGAATGACGTACCTTTTGCCGCCTTTCAATATCAGTCAGAATTGTCTTACTCTTTTGTGCAGTCTTTTTCGCCACCTGCAAGGATTCCACCATCAAATATGTTGATCAGCATATATTGCTATGTAAAACTATATAACAGTTACGCTATTGTGGACAAAGATAAAAAGCTTATACAAATTATCATCCTTTTGTAGCAGCAGGCAATTTCTTTACTTTATATAATACCATTTCATGATTTTTAAAGGTTCACCAAAAACTAGTACATTGTAAGTGATTCAACAGCTCTTAATTTATACTTCGGTCTTTCTTTTATAAGCAAGTTACCATAGTGAATAACCTAGACGTAAATTTATATTTTAGACATATAAAATAAACTTGAAATTTATATTTGTACTCGTTGTCCATAAACTTTGCTGGTTGTTTAACTGTTAGCTTAGTGAAGCTCAGAATATTATGAAAGACCTTGAATTTGAAATTTGTTTCTTCAAAATTATTCTAGCATCACTTGCCAAGTTACAATTTTCTGAAGCACCCATATGAATTATACTTAGCTTACTTTTGCCATAGCAACAAGGTAAAGAAGTTCTCAGGAAAACACATAAAAAAAAGGGGCGGTCCGGTGCATTACGCGTCCCCGCTTAAGCGAGGGTCCGGGGAGGGGTCCCACCACAAGGGTGTACTGGGGCAAGCCTTCCCCTGCCAATATTTTGGCAAGAGGCCGCTTTTAAGACTCGAACCCGTGACCTCTCAGTCACACGACAACAAGGTTTACCGTTGCGCCAACACATGTAAGAATAAATTAAGCTAAAGACTCACCAAATTTTAAGCTTCAGAAATTAGTCAAATAATTACTAATATAATTGAAACTAAAGTTCTTCTCAGTTTGGAGTATCTTCTTTCATAAATTTTATGCAATATCTAGTCAAGGTGAGAGGAGGTATATAAAAACTAGATATCATAGGTGAATGGAGAACCAATCAGATAAATCTAGTATGTTAAATAAGATGATAATCTTCAGTCAAACTACCTAACAAAATCTCAAAGGTAAATCTCTGGTTACCTCTTCGAGCTTTGTCTTCCCAACAGTGACTTTGTCCTTCGTATCAGAGTAGCCCTTCCTCAAGAACATGCCGGTTGTAGCAGCTGCAGTTATCAATTGTTCCTGCAGAACATGCCTAGTTGCTGGCTCCCGAAGAATTTGCCATCGACTTCTAACTGCTGACCCAACTCGTCCTGCTGCATCAGTGACATTGCCTTTCGCATCCTTTGCAACTTCTCCCATGAATGATCCAGCTGATTGCCCAGCTTCTTTGATCTTTGCCCCTGCATGTACACCATAATTAAAGCATGAAATAAAATAAGATAATTCAGAACAAGAAAAAAACAGCGTCTAATATTCATATGAAGATACCCGAGGAGGAAAAGAATCCGGTAGCCTTCTCCTGCCACAGAGGTGAGCCAGCAGAAGGCATTGCTCCAACTATGAAGTCCAAACACTGAATTTAATATTTATATAAAAGATCCTGTTTCCAGCAAAGTGAAACTAAAAATTAGCAGTCGATACTAATAGCAAAAGCCTCCAAAATTTAACAAGTGAATAAGAACAAAGCTTATCAGTTTCTTCCTGTCTATTAAGCAACCAAACAGATTAAATACTCCCAAAAGCCACTGTTTGTCCTATTAGTAAAATCCCACCAAGGACAAACTTCCAGCAGACCATATCAAATAAACCCCCTCCATATTTTAAAAAATTACCAAATTCTTAAAGAGAACTCTCGGAGATCTCGTAATACCACCGCTAATTGACAGATGATAGTCATAAGCTCTTACAGCTAAAATCAATCAATCGCTAACTAAACGCTGAACGACAATTGAACAATTAAATATTATTCACTTTGATGGTCAACATACATCAATACCAGACTACATAACTCTGTCTATCTCATAAATTCCAAAATTCAATCCCAACTTTCTGCCCTCCAATTTCCCAGCAACCAAATAACACAAACAAAAATCAAAGCTAAACGAACAAAAATTGACATATAGCTGCAAGGAAAACCTGATTTTGTAAAATCTTTCCGATTACATAAACCGAAAAGAAGAGAGATTACAATACAAGAAAGAATCATATTAATTTTTTCAAGAAAAGAAGAAGACCGTTGATAATTCTCAAATAAATTTGATTACCTTGTTAATCTGAGTAGTAGATGAATGAAAGAAGCTGAGAGTAAATGAAAAGTAGATTCCAGCAGACGGTGGCGCAGAGGAAAAAGGATGAGTCAATTCGCGATGATGAAAGCTAAAAAGTTGAAACTTTGAAATTGAAAGTTGTTTATTCTTCTGGGTTGGGGGGAGGAAGGAGAGTGCATGCCCTTTTTCGGTATTTCAATATTGTAGGAATGATGACTTTGTTTATAATTGGTCAGCGGGTGGAGTTGAGGTCTTTTTCAAATCACATATAGCCACGTGGAAAATGTAGGTAACACGCGGACCCTAACAGTTCCAGCAGATATTCAGTAAAGTTAAATAAAATAAAACAAATTCCTGTTATTTATAACGGCTCTCCGACTGTTACTCTCCGAGTAGTTAACTTTAGTTCCTTTAAATAAAATTTTGGGTTGAACAAGACCAAATTTGATTTTAATGTACCAAATACTACAAATTTAGTTTTATGTTTTCAAATAAAATCGATTATATTTTTATTAACGAATTGATTTTAAATAATGTCAAGTTTTATTAATTTAAATCAGAAATAATGTCAACTAAATATGAAAGGCTTTCTAAATTCATTTGAATTGTCTTAACTATGACGCGACAATCTGACTGAATTTGAATTTTTTCACTGGAGCGATGCATTTTAATCCAACTTAAACCTTCTTTGATAGTTATGGTATCGGCTAGCTGAGGATTGAGATTTCCTTGAAACACTCTCACCTTAGCTAGAATGCATTCTCCAGAGTGATTACTTGATGATGTCATAGATAGAAAAAAGAAACTTTTAACGCAAGAATTGAAAAGAAAAGAAAAAACTTGTCAGATGACAATTGTCATGTCCATGTCTAAATTTCTAGAATTTATACCTTGATAGTAATATATATTATAATTATTAGGTGTGTGATTTTTATTTGGTGCTATAGGAAAAGTTTGGAGTTAATTTGATGATCTTATGTGTAAATTAAAAATTTAAGGTAATTTTTAAAAGATTATAGAAAGATAGAGGATCAAACGTAATATTTACCAAATATTTTCTCAAATCTTCCAAAGTATTTGATATACTCGATCACATCATCTATATTATTTTCTTTTCTTTTTCTTTTTCTTTCATATTTATCATCAATTTCTCTGAACCGTTTCTCCACCGTTTCTTTGATTTACGAAGATTCGACCGTCCGAATCACTCGAAATTGAAACCATAGCATCCTTATGCATAGTTCTAAGTCCTAATCAAAGTGTTTTCGAGTTTCGGAATTGTTTAGAAGGGAAACGTCTTAGATAGAATTTAGAGGAGAATTGAACGAGTGTGTTTTTCTCAATTAGTAGCAAAGGTAAGTAACTATCAACTATATTTTTAGTTTTATGTATATAGAGATCTATATAATCAAAGAATTTTCAGAAATTGATATTTTAGGGTTATGCAGTAATTTTGTAAAATTGAGGTTTTTTTCATAATTTTGCTTTTTATTGGAAAATTTTGGTTCAAATGAAAGCTATTGACTATGCTTCTATGTGAATTTCAGATTTTACTTGATTATGTTGATTTAAGGCTTAATTTGATTGATTACCTTTGGAATTTTTATTGATTAAGAATTGATATTTTGAATAACTGCGGTTATTTTCATAAAAGAGCTAATTGAAACCAAATGATTTATGGTTATGAAATAGTTTGAAATTTGATTGTGAAAGGAAATTTGAGCACGTTATGATTTTATGATTTTATATCCATCAAGAGTTATCCGGATCGGTGGTTTTATATTTGAAGACCATGTTCAGTGAGGGACATGGCTTGTGTACATAGTCTGAAGACCTATTGGGTATGGCAGTGAAGTGTTGGGTAAGACCATATGGGATATGCAATGTTAAGAGACATCTCGACGATATATATGTGGTTATGGATTGATACTTAAGGGGAGAAACTCGAGGATGGATACAATCTTTTAAGTTCATTTGGATTATGTTTTCGGTTATGATTGATTTTGATATAGTGTTTTACGTTTGATTGAATACGAGTTGGTTTGATAAAACACTTATTTAATTACAAGTTGGTTTGATAAAACATTTATTTGATTATGAATTGGTTTGATGGAACGTTTATTTGTTTTGATTCGTTTTGATAAGATGCATTATATATATAAAGTTATATGAACTTACGTTTTGAGTATATTTTATAAGCTTTTGACTAAATCCCTTTATAAATGTATATATATATATAGCTATGTTAAGTAAAGTTGGTTTTTATAGTTGATAGTTTCTTACTGAGATTTTTGTCTCACGTTTTTAAATATTTTAATTCTTTTAGATGAGAAAGTACATGATATAG
This sequence comes from Euphorbia lathyris, assembly GCF_963576675.1. NCBI lineage: Eukaryota > Viridiplantae > Streptophyta > Magnoliopsida > Malpighiales > Euphorbiaceae > Euphorbia > Euphorbia lathyris. The sequence continues at coordinate 31,616,511 of NC_088910.1, read as the reverse complement.
AGAAGGTTAGCCACCGATTAGGCGAGGTTTGGAAGTTGGCTGGTTATTGTTAGAACTTTGGTATTTCAATTGTAATATAATGGAGTTGGTAAATATATTTTGAGGTCCTCGAATGACTAATGTAGTAGGAATATGAATTATTTTAGAATATATATTGAAGAGGAATGCCAAAATAAATAGATAAGTATGATAGTTATGATATATGGATAATTTGGAGACTCTTAAGTGTCAATTGTGATCTTTCTATTTCATGTCCGATGCCGATTGAGGTCGTCTAGGATCGGATGTGACAACAATACTCATATATTTACTCAAATCAAATCTTCTCAATTTCCTTGAGATACACTATCTTAATCCTACCATAGTGAACAGTCTCAGAATTTCCTCTATCGGATTGTTCTCTCCGTGTCCATGGGATTAGAACTATTTAGCCTTTGTTTTATCACCGAAACATATGTGTTTCTCCACACTTAATTAGGACTTTAATTGCATCTAGAACTAGAATGAGAATTAATTAATAATTATTTGATTGTTATATTAGAAATTCTAATTAAGTTTATTAATAAATTTAACTAGCTTTGTATTTTTTAGTTGGTTATCAGTAACATAATAAATATTTGGGGAAAGTTCAAATAAAACCCCTGTGGTTTCACTAATTTTCAGATAAAGAACTGTGGTTTACTTTTTGTCAAAACGAGGACTGAGGTTTCACACTTTTAATAATGCTATTAAAACTATCTTTAACGACCTGAAAATGAAAATTTTCAAGAATTAAAGTTGTTCAATGTCGTATTTTCTATGGAACTACATTTTCGATTTTAGAAAATCATCTTTTTTGGAACTTTCTCTCTCTAAACATTAACTTTCTCTCTCTTTACCAAACATCATCTAAATAATCTCGAAATAAAAAAGCTGAAGAATTAAAGTTGCTTAGAATATTAGTAGTTCTTAAAATATGTCATTTTTGAAGTTGTTAAGGGTGATTTTAATAGTATCAATCGAAAAAGTCCTTATTTTGCTAAAGTTGAAAACATCAGTCTTCGTTTTGACAAAAAGTAAACCACAGTCCTTTATCTGAAAATTAGTGAAACCACAGGGGTTTTATTTGAACTTTACCCTAAATATTTTAGACACTTTGATAATAAAAAAATTATGATTAATTTATATAGGACACAATTAGTTATTAGTATTTTAACAAAAAATTTTGTAATAGAATACATATTTTACATATAATTGATGTTTGAAGTGTCTAATATGATAATTAAATAATAATCAAACCAACTTTTTAAAATTTTAATAAAATTGATTTTGATTGAAAATTTAGAAGTAAATTTACAATTTCATATTGAGGAACAAATATACATTTTCAACATTAGAAACAAATTTGATCCTTTATTCCCAATTTCTTTTTTATAAAAAATTATGATGAGAAAATGGAATTACTATTTAACTAATTATCATCAAACTGCATAAACAAAAAAAAATATTTATATTTTTGTGTTCGGTTGAATAAAAACTTTGATTGCTTGAAGAAATGAATATGAAGTAATTAGTATATGTCATAAAAGTTTGGATAATGTCATATAAAAACTAATTTATTTAAATTAAAAATTATTTAAATTTCTTTTTATCCTAATAAAATCATTTTAAACGTTTTTCAATCATTTTTTCACCGAAATTACTCACATGACATCTCAACATCACGTCAATACCACTTGATATTTTAAAAATGTAACTACATATTCAATTGATAATCGACATGCCATATAGGTTAATTTGTGGTTAAAATTTTAATTGACAATCCTTATTTATTTAAGGTAATTTATTGTTAAATTTTTTTTATCATGTCATATGGCGTTAATGCATGTGATTAGATGTCACGTAATCAATTCTGACAAAAAAAAATGATCGAAAAATGTCCAAACTAATTTTATTTGGACAAAAACAAATTTTAGTAATTTTATTGAGATAAATTAAACTTTAGTAATTTTTAGAAATATTATCCAAACTTTTATGAATACCGATACTAATTAGCCATAAATATAGAGTTGAGTATTGATGTACAAAATACAAGCCTCAAGAAAATTTGATGTAAATCATAATTATACATACTCAAATATAAATATATATAATTGTTTAAGAGAATGGAATAATTAATGTCCATGTTCAACTTCCCCAAATATTTCAACTAATGTAATTTAATAAAAGCAATAACAATACTATGAAATTCAAAAGCAGACTTCTCTCTAGCTTTGGTAAATTCTCGTTCCCTATCTTTCTCTTTCAAATATCTGATTCTTAAACTCTTGTCGCTCAAAATTTCCGATCTTGTTTTCTGATGAGTTTTACGTAAAGGAGAAAGAAGAAAACTTGTCTTCCTCTCATTTATATTTAGATTTAGTTTTTAGTTTCAGATCAATTCTTTCTTGTTAGTCAGAAGTCTATATTTTTTATTGAACTTCATTTTTAGTCGGATCTATACCGGTTACCTATATTTCTTTCATTGATTCTTTTTTCAGTCGTAACAAGATCGGAAATGGTTCATCTTATCCATAGATCTATATATTTACGTGGTTGCAAAAAAAGAAAAGACGCAGATCTGAACATCCAGAAGAGCTTAAATGATGGAGTATGAATTACAACGTTTCTTCAACGGGATTCAACTTACGAGAAAGATATGATTTCTACTTTTTGTTGTATTTGTTTTTTTTTATTGCTTTTTGTAGTTTTTTGAGTGAATTACTATATATAGCCACAAATTCCTACCTCTAACCCCGTGAATAGACAGAAATACCCTTTGGAAATTTTTTGAAAACAACCCAAAACCTCTCAAACACCCTAAACGCTATTAGATCAAATCCGGACTAATTTCTCAACCAAGCCATGGATCGTGACAAAGGCGGTAAAGGGAAAGCAAAAATGGTACGATTTACGGTTTTCGTTTGATGATTTTAGCTTCGTTTTTGAATCTGTGCCGCTTTTTTTTAGAATCGACGGAATCGCAGTTGGGCGTATGAACATCACGCCCGACCTATGGTGCGGGCGTGATAGCCTCATGCTTGCATCGTAGGTCAGGCGTGATGTTCATACACCCGAACCACAGGTCGGACGTGATGTTCACACGCCCGCACCATAGGTCCGGCGTGATGTCATACGCCCGAGTGGTGTTTGATTTTTTTTATAAGAAGGATATATGCTGTTTTTATAAGAAAAAAAAAACAATTACATGAAGAGGAGAGAAATTCAAAGCGCATATTTAGTTTATCAACGTTGTTATTTTAAATTCTTCTTATAATAAGTAAAATTTTATTGGAATTAAATTAAAATTGAATTAGCAAAGGTTGCTTGCATGATTAGCTGCTTGAAAAAGCTAATGCCTTTTTTCAGATAAAATAGTCATTCCAGCTGTATGAACCAAAGCTCAAACATTTTCTAGAAATAAAACTTCATAAGAATAATTGAGTCTTTAATTCACTATTTATTTATTTTGGTTGTTCATCTTATCCATATTCAATGATGATGATGTGGGATATTAATTAGTATGTAAAATGTGTCATTTGTGTATAAATACTTAATCTAACCATTACCTTCATTAATAACAAAAAATACAACCAGTTGGCTTGAGTGATTAAGAGTTTCAAATCGCTTGAGTTAGATCTCGAGTTCGAGTGTGTAGCATACGCAGAAGCTTTGATTGGGAGATATCCACCTAAAGAATGTCTAGCGAATATCGAACCGAAAAATCAGATAAACTATAACAAAAATTCTTTTCCTTTAAATATTTGATTCACCGTGGTATAGGTTTGGAGTGTTTAGATCTTCATTTCGTTTTTCTAGTTTAATCACTTATCCAACTTATATTCATGCATTAACAAGTGGAAAAATACATAACCATTCAACCAGATCTACAAAAGATCGATCTCCTTTTTCAAAACGAAAAGGTGAAGATTCAACACATGCTCGTAGCTCAAATTTTTTGAAACACAAAATTTCATGCGCATTCAAATCATTTAGTTTCAGATTCATTTAGATACATGTTGCATGTTGATAATCTAAGTCTAATTCTCGTTATTGATTTTGTTTACCATCAATTGTCATATAAATTAATTGCAAAACTGACTAAAGTAATTGTTCATTTAACGTATATGAGACGTGTCTAGCACCTCGAATCAGGGAAATGTGTGTGCTCCTCCATGTCTCCTTTGTCTTCAATTGTCAAAAAGTTGTTTTTATTTAACGATAATATTTTGCAACCTTTTTTTTCTTATTTTTGCAACATTTTTCTATCATCAAAGATAACATTTATATTATTTTTAAATATTATGAATGCTTGTATCATACTTCATAAAAGTGTCGAAAATGAGCGACACGTCTACTCAATAACATATCCTCCAGAATTATTTGAACTATCCGATATTAAAGACTTTCAACAAAGACTTGCTCATTTTGCTAATTTTCTCGCATGAGATTTACAGCTCTGCAGTAGAGCGAGTCATATCAATCTAAAATTTGATCTGGTCGCACATATATGGCACGTTATGTTATTTTCTTGTATGTAATCTCATATTTTTGATTATGCATTTTAAGCTTTTAATTGTATTGGTAATAATTATTCCAGGCGTGTTTTTCTTAGTTAATAATTAGTATTAATTAATTAATCACTCAATAATTTTATTTAATTATTATTAAACTTTATAAAAATAATAATGAGTATTAATAATAATTATTTAATTATCAAACTTTATCAAAATAATAATGAGTATTAATAATAATTATTTAATTATCAAATTTTATAAAAATAATAATGAGTATTGAATTAATTATTTTGTTGTATAAATATTTTTTATGAAATTAATAATAAATATTTAATTAATTATTCAGTATATGTTAATGGAGTGAATGTATAATATTTTTATGATAAGTGAGTAGTTAGAAGTAATAAAGGTATATTATTTGTAATTATTATTTATTGTCATTTTGCACTAATACTGATCTCATCCTATTTTAAAACTTTTATCCAACTCGTTGTATCTTGTAATCAGTGTTGTAAAAGTCGTAAGGCGCTAGTCGGGGGGACAAAACCTCAAAAAGATTAATCGGGGATTAATCGGATATGTATTTTTCTATTTTTTATATTTATAATTAAATAAATATTATATATACACATTTAAAATATAAATTATCACATCTAAAAATAATATTAATAAATATTATAAATATTTTCTTTAAATAAATAATAAAATATCCATAAATATTCATAAAAAAAAAATATGTCTACTACCTTCTCCATATTCATCAAATAATTCTTTATTTTCTTCCTCAAAATATTTAATATTCGTAATCTAATATATTGAAATTAATTTTATTTAGTGTTATGTAAATTAGTTTTATTATTTTTAGTTGTTGTTGTGATCATTAATTATTTGTATTATTTATTTTGTAGCAAAATTTTTATAATTTTATGATTTGATCCAATTTTTAGCCGTCTGACCCGATTTTTAGCCGCCTAACCCGACTAGCCCGACTTGCCCCGATTTATCCCGACTTGAACCGCCTAGGCGGAAATATATCGGACCCCCGACTTAACCCGCCTAGTTATAAAAAATCGGTCAGTGTTCTGAATTTCGCCGACTAGTCGGCCGATTAGTCGCCGACTTGGCCGACTTTTAGAACACTGCTTGTAATTTCTAGTACATATTAATGGACTTAGGTGCTGTTTTTTTACTGAAATTAAATTAAACTAACTCAATTGACAAATTAAAGTAAATTAAGCTAATTTATAGAAGTAACACGAAAATGAGAGAAAAACAGAGGAATGTCCAATAGAGAAAAACAGAGGAATGTCCAATGTTGATTAAAATGGAATTTTGGAGTTCTTTCATCTCCGCTGCTGTTCAACAGATATGGATCTTGTCATCTCACAAGTTTAGTTTTGTCTTGTCCTGTGACAAGTTTCTTCTTTTCTTTTCAATTTGCATCATAAGTTCTTTTTCCATCTATGACATCATCAAGTAACCACTTTGGAGAATGCATTCTACCTAAAATGAGAGCTTTTCAAAGAAATCTTATTCATCAGCTAGCCAATGTTGTGGCTATCAAAGAAGCTTTAAGTTGGATTAAGATGCATCACCACAGTGAGAAAATTCAAATTCAATCGGATTGTCACGTCATAGTCAAGGCAATTCATACAAACACAAATTACATACAAACACAAATTTCTACATAATTTAAATCTGAAATTAAATACAAATTTTTATATGAAGCCAAGAACAATTTTACCCCTAACGTTGATAATTTGGGTAAATTTGAGAAACAATTCATTAAACTGTTTTCTTGGTCATGAATCTTGTCATCTACACTTCACACGTGCACCATTTTATCAGTAACAAATCACAAACATATGTTGGAATGTGAAAAAAATAAAAAAAATATATATTGTCTTTTGTACGAATTGGACAAAAAAAATTAAAAAAATTCACCGAATTTATAAATATTAATCTTCAATTCTATTATTAAATTATAAAAATATTAAATCCTTTTTTAGAACGAATTGATATGCAATTGATGTAGAATAAAGAACAAAAATATATGTGTTTTATAATAGTATCTGAAATTGACCCAAATTATCAACATTAGGCGTAAAATTGCTCTTTGCTACCAACCTTGGGAGTAAAATTGCACTATTTTAGACATTAGGGGTAAAATTGCTCCTGGCCCAAAATGTTAGGGGTATTTTTGCACCTTAACTCTATAATTAATTGTAAAATCTATCCCATAAATCTAGTTTTGCCCATTAATAATTGAAAGGAAAAAAAGATGCAATTCCTAATTTTCAAATATGGATGCATACTTTAATTTTTTTTTAATTAAACGATGTATACTTTAATAAACTACCATTTTTTTTATTTTTATCTAATTTATAGATAATGATAAATTATAGATAAATAATAATAATAATAATAATAAATTATATATAAATAATTATAATTATAATAAATAATGATAAATTACTGAATTTTGAAACTGAATACTAAAATTGAATGCTGAAACTGAATGATGTACTGAACTGATTGCTACTGAACTGGACTGATTGTTACTGAAATTAAGTAATAAAGAGCAGAACTTTACGCACAAAAGTAATGTCTTAACATGTTGGCCATAAAAGAAAACAAAGAGAAAAACAAAGGTATCTTCACGCATTAACAAGTGGAAAAATACCTAATGATTCAACTACATCTACAAAAGATTGATCTACTTCTTCAAAATGAAGAGGTGAAAATTCAAAACACGCTCGAAATACGCAAAATCTTCGACGCATTCAAGTCATTTATTTTCAGATTCATTTAGGATATCTTCCAACTATCTTATAGTATTCCCAATTATTCCATTATTTTAGTTAGAAAAATTAGTAACTAGGCACCTGATGTGATAGTTAAACAAACCCTTGTATTCAATTCCTTCTACTTATATGAATTTCTTTATACTAATTGGTTCTTGGCTCATAATCAATCTTACGGTGTATTAAAGTCCATCTATGCGTCTTTTCTTAATAAATATCATTTTCTTATAAAAGAAAGGCTTCATAAGAGCAACTTTAGTGGATATAAATTCTTTGTTATCTTAAAAAATTGGTTGTAAACAACTAATACGAGCATGTTACTAATTTTGTTTACAATCAATTGTCGTAGAAATTAATTGCAAAACTGACTAAAGTAATTGTTTGTTTGACGCACATGAGGTACCAATTGTACCGAATCTGGCACATGTAATACACGCGCCAGATGCGGTGTGTCTAGCGTATCGAATTGGGGAAATGTGTGCATGCTTCTCTCTGTCTCCTTTATCTTCAATTGTCAAAAAGTTGTTTTTATTGAACGGTAATACTTTGCAACCTTTTTCTATCATCAAAGGTAACATTTATATTATTTTCAGATATTATAAAAACTTGTATCATACTCTCTATAATATCAGCATCGAAAATGAGCGATACATCTACTCCAGAACTTATCATCCAGAAATATTTGGACTATCCGATATTGAAGACTTTCAATAAAGACTTGCTCCTGATTTTGTGAATTTTCTTCGCATGGGATTTACAGCTCCACAATAGAGTGAGTTACATCGGACAAAGGCTGGAAAGCAAAGGCATGAGATGTTATCGACTATATAATACAAGTGGCGGCATATATGGCAGCGTTATATATATCCAAAAACCATACACGTGTTTTGTTTCCTTATCCCTTAATCTAATTACAAACCTGAAATCCAAATGTGACATAGCCCAAAAATAAGTCCCAATGTGAAATCCCAATTCCATCCCACATGGCAGATAGACAACAAATGGAAATTCTATATGTATTTTAATAATCTATTCAATCAAATCCCGCTACCCACCTGCATTTTGTCCCAACAAAATAAAGACAAAAATGACCCTGAGGTTGTTGATGGACTTTCATGGAATCAACGAGTCTTTCATTTTTATAAACATTAGATCTTTTCAAGTTACGGGATGTTTGGTATTCTATTGGGATATGAATAAGGATAAAGGTTGGGATAAGACAAAGATAAATGGTTGGGATAAGGATAAAAATATAATAGTCGAGAATTATTATGTAATGTTTGGTACGTGGGATAGGGATATGGATAAAATAATACATTTTACTATTTTAACATTATTTAAACTACATAATATTAATTTGAGGGATAAGATGGACTTTTCCATCCTATTAAAATCGCAGGAGCTTATCACAGCTCCTTATACCACTCCCCTCCTGGGTATAAGAGTTGAGGGATAAGAGGCTTATCTCTCATCTGTCTCACTCTTCTATCTCCCTAACAAACGCGTGATAACTTATCTCGTGTTTTTTATCCCTATCCCACCTCCTATATCCCTTCAAACAAACATCCCGTTAGTTCATTCTAAACATCTAATTCAATAAAAAATATTATTTTTAAATAGATTAGTTTTTTCATTATATTTAAAATCGTATATTTTATAGTTCAAAATAATTATTTTACAATTTCTATATAATTACATGACATATAAAAAAAAATTAAACTTTTAAAGACGAAAATTTTGAACATAAAGTAAATAACTTTCTCTGAATCGAGTTTTATACTTAATACTGATTTATCTAGTTATTATAAACTTAATAAGACTAAAAATAAAAGATTATAGCGATTTAATATTTCTGAAATAAAAGATTAAATACTCAATTCATCAAAATTAGAATAATTAAAAATTTCGGAATGATTTTTGTCAAAAATAAAATGTCTATTTTATTCAAGAACTGAAATGATATATTCGCATTAACTACCATCCTTAGAATTGTTATGTTGAAGAAGTTAAATAATGGACCGTGTAATCAATCCAAATAATAATAAAGAAATACATACCATGAAAAATGGGTAAAAAACATATAAGTGAACTCTTTTTTATTTAAAAAAAAAACATATAAGTGAAATTTAACCAGTGTTACACTATTTTTACTAAAGTTTAAAATAGGATAATAAAATCCACATGGTAAATAGTTTTTTTACTTTTTTTTTAATTTGGGTTAAGGTGCAAAAATACCCCTAACGTTTTGGGTCAGGAGCAATTTTACCCCTAACGTCTAAAATGGTGCAATTTTACCCCTAACGCTGGAAGCCAAGAGCAATTTTACCCCTAACGTTAATAAATTGGATCAATTTGAGAAATAATTCATCAAACTGTCTTCTCGGTCATGAATCTCGTTATCTACACTTCATACGTGTGCCATTTTATCAGTAACAAATCACAAACATTCGTTGGGATGTGAAAAAAATAAAAAAATATATGTCTTTTTGTACGGAGTTAGACAAAAAAAAAATTAAAAAAACCCACTGAATTTATAAATATTAATCTCAAATTCTATTATTAAATTATAAAAAACATGAAATCCTTTTTTAGAATGAATTATTATGCAATTGATGCAGAATAATGAACAAAAGTATCTGTATTTTATAATAGTGTCCGAAATTGACCCAATTTATCAACGTTAGGGGTAAAATTGCACCATTTTAGACGTTAAGGGTAAAATTGCTCCTGGCCCAAAACGTTAGGGGTATTTTTGCACCTTAACCCTTTTAATTTTAATACTTTGCATGTAGGGCTGTAATCGAGCCGAGCCGAGCCGAGCTTTGGCCTGTTCGAGCTCGGCTCGTTTAAAAATTAACGAGCTCGAGCCCGAGCCGAGCTTGCTATAAAATTAATGAACCGAGCCCGAGCCGAGCTTTGGCTTGCTCAACGAGCTTGAGCCGAGCTTCGAGCTTGTTTCGAGTCCAAAATTCTCTTTTGGACTTGGTTCATTAAGAAAATTATCTAACCATGAATTGTCTGTGAGTAAATTGTTAATTATATTTGTGAAGTTTGCTCGCAAATAACTCTTTAATTATGTACATAAACAAGCTCACAAGCAAAGTTCGTGAATAAATAAACAAGATGCTTACAAATAGTTCGTCTATTACTCATTTATTATGTTTGTGAACAAACTTATTTAATAGCAAATGAAATAATATTAAATTTAGATATTTGTGAATTAACACAAAACTATATAGTTTTCTACAAAACTAAAATTTGTTCATAAATGTTCTAATCGAGCCTGCTCGCGAGCTTTCGAGCCGAGCTTTGGCCTGCTCAAGCTTGGCTCGTTTACGAACCGAGCCAGTAAATCATATTCACGAGCGGCTCGTTTACAAATCGAACCGAGTCGAGCCGAGCTTTTATCGAGCCGATCACGAGCCGCTCATGAGCGGCTCTGTTCATTTACAGCCCTATTTGCATGTGGCAGACGCATGATAAAATTTATATATGTCACAGACATGTGATATGAAACTTATTTATCAATCATCCACGTCATTTTTCCAATATCATATAGACATTAAACATGTCATTTTAATTTTATTGTGACCAGAACAAAACTTACGGTGCCTGCTATGGTTATTTTATTTTTTACAAAGTACCGTTACTTGGTGTGTTTTCACCATTGGATGATGAAGTATAAAATCAATCCAATGGTGAAAACACACAAAGTAATGCTTACTTTGTAAAAAACAAAGTAAGCATAGCCTTCACCAAAACTTTAATAATCCTATTTTAAATTTTACTAAACATAATGTGGTGGGGTAGCCAGTGAAATAAACAACAACCAAGGTCAGCCCTTAGGGCCAGAGTGCAAGGCCTAGGACTGGAGAGTCCCAAAAAAATATTCTTTTATAGTTTATGTCTACGAAAGTTAATATTATAATATATATATATATATATATATTTATTGATAAAATTATAAAAGATGACCTAATTCTATCTGAAAGCCCATTGATAAAATAAAATTAAAATAACTATCAAACCTTTACACTTTTATTAGTAAATTTTATATTAAAGATACCATTATTATTTATTTTGCCTAGGGTCTCTAAATTATCAGGGTCTTACAACAACATTGTATGTTAAGGAGTTTCCAATTTACTTTCCTTTACAAATTGCCTCCAAAACCAATGTTCCCTCCACACTACATCCATTTTCTCAATGGGCAAATTCTTGGTCTCCGGCACCAGAAAATAAACAAAAGCAGTCATCAAAACAACCCAACCCCCAAAAAAGAAGAAAATCCCAAACTTGAAATGGCAAAGCATAGACAAAATCGTTTGAGCCACAACAAAAGTAAACAAAAAACCGACAGCCACCACAATACTTTGTCCTGCCGATCGAATCTCCAACGGAAAAATCTCACTAGGAACTAACCATCCAAGAGGGCCCCAAGAACACCCAAACCCAGCCACATAAACACATATCAGTATCAACACCATATAAGCATACACTTTCTCTATACCCCCTTTATCACCAAGTTGAGCTCCCATTACAGCCCCAACCATCACCTGCACGGTTGTAGCCATAAAACTTAATTAGTGGAGTCAAAATTTATGAAATTTCAATCAGTATATGATTGCTAAATTGCTAATTAAGATTTCACCATTTTAATAAATGTTCTGAAATAATAAATTAGGGCAAAAACAAAAATTTCTAATAAATTATGAGAAAAATATTGCTTTAATCCAAATTATAAATTTATAATTGAATGGGGTCAAAATTTTAATTCACATGTACATTTTAATTTAATTTATTTAATATAGTAAATATAATTTTAATTTCAGTCGGGAACTGACCTGACTATTGTGACCTATTCACAAGTATGGGTACTTGTCCGATCAGTTCAGGTCCGTGTCCAATTGTGGACTTGAGGAAAAATATTTTAGGCATGATCAGTCTAGCCCCGTTAAAGCCCATCTATATCTAGGAGAAGCGTGTACTTTTATGAAAATAGCATAGGCCAGCTCAGTCCTACCCGAACTATAAATATTGATTATTTAATTTAAATATTTATTTTTAAGTATAAATTTTATTATATATACATCATTTGCTTCCTAAAGTTATCCAAAAAACTTGATTGCCCCTGAACTTTCAAAATATATAAGATTTGCATAAAATGTAGCTAGTTAGTCACTCTGAGAGTAAAAAGGTAAATTACATGCGGAAGGTGTGTTGCACATACCTAGAAAATATAAAATGACCAAGATCGACATATGTGGTTCTAATATAAGAAAAGACAAATTTTACCGTTAACCAAATAAGAACTTTATTTTTAATACGTTTTAATCTATTATGTGAATTATGTAATAGCATCTAAGATGCATGCAACACACCTTTGGCATGCATTATTATATTTTAAACAAGTTTAAGAGACTTATTGGACATTTTAAGTAAGGTGAGGTGCCTATCAGAACATTTTGAAAGTTTAAGGGGTCAATCGAACTTTTTAGATAAGTTCAGGGACGGATGATGTATTAAACATCGATTTATATATGAACTTATTCAATTTTTAAACTCAAATCCAATCTGATCGATCTCAAGTCCACCTAAAATAACAGCACACTGAATTGGATGTAAGCTAAACCATTTTTTATAAAAACCTATTAGACTCGGTTGAGCCAACTCCTGATTGACAATTGAACATATATATGTAGCTAAGCTAATGCTCACCTGAGACAAAAACATCTGAACACCTCCGAGAATAAACAACGATCGCCTCCCCAATTTATCTACTACTACCATCGACACGAAATTCGATCCACTTGTAAAGACTCCAGTCACAACCGAAGATAAAAGAGAAGCACTTTCACCTAATCCAATAGTCCTGAAAAGTATTGGAGCATAAAAACGAATCACATTTATACCTGTTACTTGTTGAAAAAAGGGTATAACTATTGCCATAACTAATTGAGGCCTATATTTTCTTCGCATAATGTTCTTAAATGGGTGCTTAATAGTTTTTGCAATAGAGTTAGCTTTGATGAGATCTTGGAGTTCTAGTTCAACATTATCTGTGCCTCTAATGCGTTGAAGCATGGCTTTGGCCTTTTCGGGGTCGTTGGTGCGGTGAATTAGGCTATTGGGTGTGTCTGGGAGGAAAAATGCGCCTAATGTTATGATTAAAGCTGGAAGTGCTGCCATTGATAAAGAGATTCGCCAGCCCCAGCCGGCTTTGATCTTTTGAGTGCCGAAGTTGATGAGATTGGCTGATAATACACCTATTCCTACGTTGACTTCGAACCCATTGTTGATTGCTCCTCTGTATTTTGCTGGTGCCATTTCAGATAGATAAAGTGGAATTGCCTGCAATTATAATATGTCGTACACCGTTATATGAATTGTATAATTCTTTTCAAGTGGATAAATGATCGATTTTAGCCACTAAACTTTGACTAATTTAGCTTAAAACGATTTTTAGATATAAATATAGTCAATAACTTAGCTAGGGTTGTAAACAGTAGAGGATGAAGATCTCACTTCTAAAATATTTAAGAGAAATTCCGTGTTGTTTTCATATATGAATTTGAAAAAAAAAACTCTTTTCATCTCCGCTCTTTTTTTTAAATATTAATTATAAATTATAAATTTATAAATTTAAATATTTTTTTTTGAAGCAATATAAAATAAAATATCAAATCAGTAAAACATAACTATAATAATTTCATATTTAGATTATATCTAAATAATATTATATAATTTGTTTTAATTACTAATATGATAAATTTACTAAGTATAAAATTAATATTAATACATAAAAATATCTAAATGATTTTATTAATAATTTAAGAAATAATGAAGTCAGAGATCCAATCCCAATTCTTATCCTCATTCCAATTTTAGAAAATTTCTATCTTCATCCTACATAAATTATTTTGGGAGATTCGTCGTCTCTGTAGGAAGGATCTCAATGGAGACGAAAAATCTCTATTCATACCCATCGATAACCCTAAACTTAAATTTTTTTAAATTAAATTGGTAAAAACAAAGTTGGCACATGTCAATGTATAATTGGTGAGTTTTTTTCATATTAATTTTTTAATTTTAATAATTTGCATGAGAGTTACCTGATTTGTAAAACCAAGACCAACTCCGAGCAAAACACGACCAAATATCAACATATAGATATTAAAAGCAGCACCGCCGAGGGCTGCTCCGGCAAGGAAAGCAGAACCTCCTAAAAGAATTGTTATCTTCCGTCCAAATGCTCCAGTAACCGCAGAGGCAAAAAAAGAAGCAAAAAAGCCAGCAATATATAATGAAGATGTAAACAAAGTTAGCAATTGGCTATCAAATTTACAGTAGTTGCTAATCTTTGTATCTTCAACCATTTTTCTCTGCACTTCTGGGAAGAACTTGTTCAAGAATGGCTCCATTGATGTCACGCCGCCTTCACATATGAAGAAGAAAGAACCTAATTAATCTCATAAGGGTTAATTGATTAAACTAATTAATTAGAAATTAATGAAGAATTAGAGACCTGAAATTCCAATATCATAGCCGAATAATAATCCACCCACGGCTGCCATCATACATGATAAAACAACATAAGATGTCATCTTGCCGCTGTATTGGACGGCGGCGGCTTCATCACTAGTTACAGAGAATCCTACTGCCATTTCTGATTCTTTTCTCACAAGTGAAAGAGGCTAAAATAGAGGAAGAGAAAAGAGGTTCAGGAAAAATATAAAGATATACTAATAAGGACTGATATTGTAATTTCACATTAAAAAAAGAAAAAGAAAAAGATATTACTTAATAATAGAGGACTGATATCATAATTTTACAATAAAATCAAAAAGCAAAAATTATGCTTGGAGTTCTAACTAGGCAATCTAGTTGGAACTCGTAAGCAATAAAAATAAGCCAAGTATATAAATTAATACGATTTGTTTTGAGGGGTTTTAGGAAAGGGTAAAGGAAATAAAAGGTTCCGTTTCTTTTGTTCGTATTTTTTTAATCAATTCAATCATTCTCTTTATCCGTTTTCAGTTTTGGGTTTACTCCTAATTGCTCTAATCTCATTCTCCCAGTCCCCTAAGATTTTTTTATTCCTTTTTGCTCCCTTTTTTATTTTTAATTATTTTAAAATTATAATTTTCTTTTTAAAATAGAATGTTGATGCATTTTTTATGATTAATTTTATTCAAGTTTCATCTATTTCATCGGCCCTGTTTGGTAAAGAGCGTTTTGGGATAAAAAGAGCGTTTTTGACCAACTTTAGCGGTTTGACTACTGAAACCGTTGATTGGAGTGTTTGGTGGAGAGAGGTTTGGAAAAGAGTTTTGGGATGAAAACGCTAATTTAGAAAAAGCTCATTTTATGAGCCTTTTCAATTAGCGTTTTGCAATATTAAAATTAATAGACTTTTTTAACCCTATTTTTAGTTTGCAGGTCCTAAATTAAAAAAAGAAATGCCCTTATTCGTCTTTTTGCACAAATCGCTATTATCAATTAGTTAATTTTTACCAAACAGGTCTACCCAAACAGCTAGTCAAATCAACTAGTCAAATCAGCTAATGTAATCAGCTAACAACTAATTCCCAAATAGAGCCATCATCTTTTGATTTTAATGGTAGAAGTAATTGATTTTAATTCTTATATTTACGTATGATTAATTTATTACATAGATATATGAATGTATAGAAATTGGTGTTAAAAACACAACTTTAGTTTATTAACTCATTTGAACCAAACAGCTACAAAGGGAATCAGAGAAATATCATTCTTTTTGCGGAACTGAAATAAACAAATAAAAGAATTCAGAGTCATTTCATTCCTTCCTTATCTCTGCATAAACGAAAGGCACCCTAAAATCTTTGTCTATCGTCAATTTTCAACAGCCAAACTCTCTTACGCTGCCACCATCTGTTTTCTTTCTTTAATTTTTCTGCTACCATTATTGGTTCCTTTTTGATAAAGTTGGGCATCAAATAATATATAATACTTGGATTTCAAGTATTTGTAAGTTCCATCTCTGAATAATTATTGGTAAGTTTTGCAATGGAAATTTCATCTTTTTCTTCTCAATTTTTCTAGCTTTTTTTTTTTAATAAAGGGGAAAATAATTGTAGGACACTTTGATAAGTATGATTAATTTTTCTTTATTTGGAAAATAAAAAAGTAAGAGTGCATGATATTGTTCCAATTGTAGCTAGCTAGAATTATTAGGTTCTTATTTATTGGTGTTAATTCTTGGAGAAATAACATTACATGCCTTCATATTTTTATTTTATATTTTATAATTACTTGTGCTGTTGATTCTATATACCTTTACAAATAATACTAAATTCTTACTCTTTTTTTTTGGTACATTTATTAGTCTATGCATTTATATTAGAAAAAACAATAAAATAACCGTTTTTTTTCTCTCGACGTTTGTGAGAGGATGTGTGTCTCTCCGATCGATCGATTTCTGAGAGTTGGTTTTCTTCTGATCATCACCGCCGATTGAGTAGAAACACTGGTGTTTGGTTGTTTCTGTCTTTTTCATTGTTCTCTTTCATCTCATTTTTTTGTCAATTTACTTTCTTGTTGGTTTGGTTGTCGATGGGGAAGGATTTGGTGAATCTATCAATTGTGGCTTGGGAAGAAGAGGAGTTGAATTTGTGTGGTTCGAGTACGAATCCATTGATACAGAACTCTGAGTTGTCTCTGATTGGGAGGGGGGGAGGGGGGAGGAGGCTTGGTCTTTTGATAATCACACTCTGGTATTGAAGGAATGGAAAACTGAAGCCTCCCCTGATATGGCGGAGTTGAATTGGTATGCTTTCTGGGTCCAAATTTATGATATGCCGATTGGATCAATCTCTGAAGTAGTGGGAAAGCAAATTGAAGACTTTTTGGATGTGTTTCAAGAGTATGATTCCAAGAATAATGTGGGCCTGTCTTCAGTATATGCAGATTAGGGTTCTGATTGATGTGAGGAAACCATTGAAGAGGTTTAAGAAGATTAAGAAGAGTCTAAGTGATTGGGCATATATCAAGTTTAAGTATGAGTTGGTAATTTCTGAAATGAAAGATCAAATACTCAATTCATCAAAATTAGAATAATTAAAAATCTCAGGAATGATTTTTGTCAAAAATAAAATGTCTATTTTGTTCAATATGATATTCACATTAAGTATACAATTGTTATGTTGAAGAAGTTAAATAATGAACCATATAATCAATTTGAATAATAATAAAGAAATACATACTATGAAAAATGGGTAAAAAACATATCAGTGAAATTTAACCAATGTTACACTATTTTTACTAAAGTTTAAAATAGGATAATAAAATTCCACATGGTAAATAGTTTTTATTTTATTTTGATTTTAATAATTTGCATGTGGTAGACACGTGACAAAATTTATATATGTGACGGACATGTGACATGAAGCTTATTTATCAATTATCCATGTCGTTTTTCCAATACCACATAGACATTAAATGTCATTTTAATTTTACTGTGACCGGAACAAAACTTTAATAATCCTATTTTAAATTTTAATGAACACAATGTGGTGGAGTAGCCAATGAAATAAACAACAACCAGGGTCGGCCCCGGGACTAGGGTCGGGGTGCGATGGCCTAGGACCCAGGGCTGTAGAGGCCCAATTTTTTTTTTTTTTTTTGTGTTTTATGTATATATGAAAGTTAATTTTTGTTAATATAGATATTGATAATCATATAGGATGACCTAATTCTTTTTAAATCCATTGGTAAAAAAAAAAAATTAAAATGTCTACCAAACCCTTACACTTTTATTAGTAAATTTTATATTAAATGGACCCTTATTGCTTATTTTACATAGGACTCCTAAATTATCAGGGCCCTGACAACAACATTGTATATTACAGAGTTTCCAAATCACTTTCATCTACAAATTGCCTCCAAAACCAATGTTCCCTCCACACTACATCCATTTTCTCAATGTGCAAATTCTTGGTCTCCGGCACCAGAAAATAAACAAAAGCAGTCATCAAAACAACCCAACCCCCAAAAAAGAAGAAAAACCCAAACTTGAAATGGCAAAGCATAGACAAAATCGTTTGAGCCATAACAAAAGTAAACAAAAAACTGACAGCCACCACAATACTTTGTCCTGCCGATCGAATCTCCAACGGAAAAATCTCACTAGGAACTAACCATCCAAGAGGACCCCAAGAACACCCAAACCCAGCCGAATAAACACATATCAGTATCAACACCATATAAGCATACACTTTCCCTATACCCCCTTCATCACCAAGTTCAGCTCCCATTATAGCCCCAAGCATCACCTGCACCATAAAACTTAGTTAGTGGAGTCAAAATTTATGAAATTTCAATCAGTATGATTGGTAAATTGTTGATTAAGATTTCACCATTTTGATCAATGTTCCGAAATAATAAATTAGGGCAAAAACAAACATTTCTAATAAATTATGAGAAATATATTGCTTTAATCCAAATTATAAATTTATAATTAAATGGGGTCAAGTTTTTAATTCACATGTACAATTTAATTTTATTTATTTAATATAATAAATATAATTTTGTAATGCGATCGGGCCGCCCTTTAATATAATAAATATAATTTTAATTTCAGTTGGGAACTGATCTGACTGTTGTCTATCACTGTAGACCTATTCACAACTATGAGTACTCGTCTGATCACTTCAGATCCGTGTCCAATAGTGGACCCGAGGGAA
This sequence comes from Euphorbia lathyris, assembly GCF_963576675.1. NCBI lineage: Eukaryota > Viridiplantae > Streptophyta > Magnoliopsida > Malpighiales > Euphorbiaceae > Euphorbia > Euphorbia lathyris. The sequence goes on along the minus strand of NC_088910.1, from coordinate 31,597,449 downwards.
AATGATTTTAGGCCTGATCAGTCTAGCCCCGTTAAAGTCCATCTATATCCAGGAGAAGCGTCACTATGAAAATAGCATAGGTAAGCTCAGTCCTACCCGAACTATAAATATTGATTATTTAATTTAGATATTTATTTTTAAGTATAAATTTTATATATATATATATATATATATATATATATATATACATCATTTTTCTCCTAAACTTGTCCAAAAAACTTGATTGCCCCTGAACTTTCAAAATGTACGGGATTTGCATAAATGTAGCCAGTTAATCACTCGAGTGTAAAAAGGTAAATTACATGCAGAAGGTGTGTTGCATATAACTCGAAAACATAAAACGACCAAGATCAGCATATGTGGTTCTAATATAAGAAAATACAAGTTTTACTGTTAAACAAGTAAGTATTTTATTTTTAATACGTTTTAATCTATTATATGAATTATGTAATAGCATCTAAAGTGCATGCAACACACCTTTAACATGCATCATTAATTACATTTTAAACAAGATTAAGAGACTTATTGGACATTTTAAGCAAGGTGAGGGGCTTATCAGGATATTTTGAAAGTTTAAGGGGTCAATCGAACTTTTTGGATAAGTTCAAGGGTCGAATAATGTATTAAACATCAATTTATATATGAACTTATTTAGGTTTGAGATTCAATTTTTAAACTCAAATCCAATCTGATCTGTCTCAAGTCCACCTAAATAACAGCACATTGAATTGGATTTAAGCTAAACTTTTCTTATAAAAACCTGTTAGACTCGGCCGAGCCAACTCCTGATTGACCCATGAACATATATATGTAGCTGAACTGATGCTCACCTGAGACAAAAACATCTGAACACCTCCGAGAATAAACAACGATCGCCTCTCCAATTTATCTACTACTACCATCGATACGAAAGTCGATCCACTTCCAACGACTCCAGTTACAACCGAAGACAAAAGAGAAGCACTTTCACCTAATCCAATAGTCCTGAAAAGTATAGGAGCATAAAAACCAATCACATTTATGCCTGTTACTTGTTGAAAAAAGGGTATAGCTATTGCCATAACTAATTGAGGTCTATATTTTCTTCGCATGATGTTCTTAAATTGGTGCTGAATAGTTTTCGCAATAGAGCTAGCTTTGATGAGATCTTGGAGTTCTAGTTCAATCTGTGCCTCTAATGCATTGAAGCATGGCTTTGGCCTTTTCGGGGTCATTGGTGCGTTGAATTAGGCTATTGGGTGTGTCTGGGAGGAAAAATGCGCCTAATGTGAAGATTAAAGCTAGAAGTGCTGCCATTGCTAAGGAGATTCGCCAGCCCCAGCCGGCTTTGATCTTTTGAGTGCCGAAGTTTATGAGATTGGCTGATAATACATCTATTCCTACGTTGAATTCGAACCCATTGTTGATTGCTCCTCTGTATTTTGCTGGTGCCATTTCAGATAGATAAAGTGAAATTGCCGCAATTATAATATGTCGTACAACGTTATATGAATTGTATAATTCTTTTCAAGTGGATAAATGATCGATTTTAGCCACTAAACTTTGACTAATTTAGCTTAAAACGATTTTTAGATATAAATATAGTCAATAACTTAGCTAGGGTTGTAAACAGGAGACGAGGAAGATGTGAATGAGTTTTCATCTTACTTCTAAAATATTTAAGAGAAATTCCATACGGTTTTCATATATGAATTTGATAAAAAAAATCTTTTTTCATGTCCACTCTTTTATTTTTTTTATTTTAAATATTAATTATAAATTATAAATACATAAAATAAAATATATTTTTTTGAAGCAATATAAAATAAAATATCAAATTAGTAAAAATAACTATAATAATTTCACATTTAGATTATATCTAAATAATAATATATAATTTTTTTAATTATTAATATGATAAATTTATTAAGTATAAAATTAATATTTAAAAATATCTATATGATTTTATTAATAATTTTAGAAATTATGAAGTCAGAGATCCAATCCCTACCAGATAAGAAGGAAATTCCTATCCTCATTCTAATTTTATAAAAATCTCTATTCATACCCATCGATAATTCTAAACTTAATTTTTTTTTTATGTTTGCACAACTATCATTATATTTTTTTTAATAAGTACCCTTTTGATATATTTTACTCAAAATGCAAAAGAAATAAAGATATTTAGCTACTGAAATTGATTAATATGATCAATTTAATCGCAAATCAAGTTTGAGTATCACTCTGATAGTTACATTAACATTTGAGATCATATACTAACACGTGTCATACTATTAATCATATATTAACATGTGTTATTTTGGACTATATAATCTTAAATGTCAAATTAACTGATGAAATTAATACCCAAACTTAGACTTACACTAAATTATTCTACTAGCCAACATGAGAGTTACCTGATTTGCAAAACCAACACCAACTCCGAGCAAGACACGACCAAATATCAACAATATAGATATTAAAAGCAGCAGCTCCGAGGGCTGCTCCGGCAAGGAAAGCAGAACCTCCTAAAAGAATTGTTATCTTTCGTCCAAATGCTCCGGTAACCGCAGAGGCAAAAAAAGAAGCAAAAAAGCCAGCAATATATAATGAAGATGTAAACAAAGTTAGCAATTCGCTATCAAATTTACAGTAGTTGCTAATCTTTGTATCTTTAACCATTTTTCTCTGCACTTCCGGGAAGAACTTGTTCAGGAATGGCTCCATTGATGTCACGCCGCCTTCACATGTGAAGAAAAAAGAACCTAATTAATCTTATTAATTAAACTAATTAATTAGAAATTAATTAGAGACCTGAAATTCCAATATCATAGCCGAATAATACTCCACCCATGGCTGCCATCATACACGATAAAACAACATAAGATGTCATCTTGCCGCTGTATTGGCCGGCGGCCAGGGCGGCTTCATCACTAGTTACAGAGAATCCTACTGCCATTTCTGATTCTTTTCTCACAAGTGAAAGAGGCTAAAACAGAGGAAGAGAGTGGAGGTTCATGAAAGAGAGTGGAGGTTGATGAACAATCGATTATTTTCAACAAACTGACATTTAGAGTTGTCGTTCATTCTTTACGAACCGTGGCATCCCATAGTCACATCTAAAAGTTGAATGGAAAATATAAAAGGTACAATTTTTATTTGTAGATCTCTTTCGTATGTTATTATTATAATAATTATTATATTTTTAATTATAGATAATAACTGAAAATGAAGACAATATGTTAATCGAGGAAGAGAATAATTTGCATATTATTCGCAATGATCAATTTATTGATAATTTGATGGGATTGACCTCACAAAATGAGGATGAGGGATATAGTTTGTATAATGATTATGCTATACGGAAAGGTTTAGTATTAGAAGACATATACATAGGTATCGGGCAGGGACAACAGAGGTTTTGATGCGTATCTTCTGTTGTTCTAAACAAAGTTATAGTACAACAGATCCTAATAGTACAAGATATCGTATGGAAACCAGGACTGGGTGTGAAGCAATGATACCATTTTCAGTTAAAAATGGTTTATGGAAAGTGACGAAATTTATTCAAAATCATAATCATGAGCTTGCATTGTCTTCTGAAGTTCATCTCTTAAGATCTAACCGGGATATGACTATTGACAAAAGGAAAGTTATTGACACAATGGTTATATCAGCTAACGCAGATTTCGCTTACGTTTTTCCTGATGGAAATTTGTGACGGACTGGTGACAGAATTCCGTCAGCAGTTGAGAAGAAATTAGAGACAGAATTAAATGTTAGGACATACACACTATTCACTAACGTGTTTCCGTCACAACATTATGACGAAATACAAAGACAAAACTGAACGTCACAAACTTTATTCCGTCATGAAGCAACATATCAGACGGAAATATCCGTCCTAAATATCAAATTACATTAAATAAGAATCTCCGGAATTTCATCTCAATATATTATTTTTTTTAACGCTCAATAGTGCATTATTATTCAATTTAGAGTTCATATATAGATATAATGTCACGTCCGTATCTAAATTTCTAGAAGTTATACCTTGATAGTAATATATATTATAATTATTGGACGTGTGAAGTTAATTTGGTGCTATAGGAAAAGTTTGAAGTTAATTCGATGGGTTTATGTGTAAATTAAAAGTTTAGGATAATTTTAAAAGATTATATAAAGATGGATGATCAAATGGGATATTCGTCAAGTTTGAGATATATATCTCAACTCAGTAGGCGTAGGCATCTTCTTTCCTTTTTCTTCTTCTTTTTCTTTTATCATCAGTTTTCTCTGAACCGTTTCTCCACCGTTTCTTTGATTTACGGAGATTCGACCGTCCGAATCACTCGAAATTGGAACCATAGCATCTTTATGCATAGATCTAAGCCCTAACCGAAGAGTTTTTTAGTTTCGGCAGTGTTTGGAGGGAAACGTCTTAGACAGAATTTAAAGGATAATTGAACGAGAGTGTTATCCTCAATTAGTGAACAAGGTAAGTAACTATCAACTATATTTTGAGTTTGATGTATATAAATATATATATAATCAAAGAATTTTCAGGAATTGATATTTTAAGGTTATGCAGGACTTTTGTAAATTGGAGTTTTTCATGATTTTGCTTTTTATTATGAAATTACGGTTCAAATGAAGCTATTGATTATGTTTCTATGTGAATTTCAGATTTTACTTAATTATGTTGATTTAAGGCTTAATTTGATTGATTTACATATATACATATATATTTTTAGATTCAATGTATATCTATATTGAATAAAATGAATTTGATGATTTCTTACGAAAGCCAAATGATTTATGGTTATGAAATAGTTTGGAATTTAATTGTGAAAGGAAATTTGAGCACGTTATGATTTTATGATTTTATATCCATCGAGAGTTATCCGGATCGGTGGTTTTATATTTGAAGACCATGTTCAGTGAGGGACATGGCCTGTGTACACAGTCTGAAAGACCTATTGGGTATGTCAAAGAAGTGTCGGGTAAGACCATATGGGATAGGTAATGTTAAGAGACGTCTCGACTATATATGTGGTTGTGGATTGATACTTAAGGGGAGAAACTCGAGGATAGATACAATGTTTTAAGTTCATTTGGATTATGTTTTCGGTTATGATTGATTTTGATATAAGGTTTTACATTTGATTGAGTACGAGTTGGTTTGATAAAATATTTATTTGATTACAAGTTGGTTTGATAAAACATTCATTTGATTATGAATTGGTTTGATGAAACGTTTATTTGTTTTGATTCGTTTTGACAAGATGCATTATATATATAAAGTTATATGAACTTAAGTTTTGCATATACTTTATAAGGTTTTGATTAAATCCTTTTATAAATGTATACATGTAGCTATGTTAAGTAAAGTTGGTTTTTATAGCCGATAGTTTCTTACTAAGATTTTTGTCTCACCTTTTTAAATGTTTTAATGTTTTTAGGTGAGAAAGTACATGATAGAGAGAGGGTTACCGACCGATTAGACGAGGATCGGAAGTTGTTGCTTATTGTTAGAATTATGGTTAGAACTTTAGTATTTAATTGTAATACGCTTTAATGTAATAGGAATATGGATTTGTTTAGAATATACGTCCAAAAGGAATACCTAGAAAAGTGATATTTATGATATTTGGAGACTCTTAAGTGTCGATTGTGATCTTTCTATTTCATGCCCGATGCCGATTGAGGTCGTCTAGGGTCGGGTGAGACATATAATTTCGCCGAATTAGTAAGTATGATTTGCTAATGGAATTTCGTCTCAATATAGTATCTTTCTATTCTACGATTTGCAGAAAAAAAAAAAAAATCAAAATATTTCGCCGAATTAATAAATATTAACCTCAAAATTCTATTATTAAATCACATAAAATATGATTTTTTTAAACGAGCTGACATGTAATTGATGCAGAATAAGAAATAAAATTTATGTGCTTTACAATAATTTGGTCTTTAAAGAAGTCACGTTGGAAAAGTTAGTGGTTAAAATTAATTTACTTACTACATGGTAAAATAAAAAATTGAAAAATCTAATTTCAATTACGGTTTAAATTTAATTTAATTTTGTTAATGTTAATTCTATGTTAATGTTTTTCTATACGGTTTTTTTTTATAAATAATGATAAGGCTAACGTTAAAATTAACATTATTATTTTTATTTTATGAAACCATACACGTATATTTTTTGTTTTTTTTAATTTTTTTAAAAATCAATTTTATTTAATATTTTAGATAAAGAAAAATTATAAAACTACTTTTTTTTATTGTGACGGAGTGAATAAAAACGTCTCTAAAAATGTTATCGCATTATAACAGAATAATTTCTATCTTGCATTCTACCTAAATGATTGATTATCATAAAATGTTATCGCATTATGTACTATTTTCAATTAGTAATTATTCCAAACGTATTATTCTCAATTGATAATTAATAATTAATAACTAATTAATCATTCAATAATTTTTATTCAATTAATAATTATTAAACTTTATAAAAAAATTATAAATATTGAATTAATTATTTTACCGCATAAAAATTATTAGTTTATTAAATGGTTTAGTATACTTTAAAAATATTTTATTTATCCTGTAAACTTATCGAAAGAAATTAGAAACCTGAAATTTCCAAAATTTCAATGTCATAGCCCAAAAATAAGTCCACCAATTCCATCCCACATGGCAGATGGACAACAAATGGAAATTCTATATATTTTTAATAATCTTAGTCAATCAAATCCGGCTATCCAACAAATATCAGAAAATAAAGAATCCTGATGTTTGATGGAACGAACGAGTCTTTCATTTTTTTTTAACATTACATCTTTCATTATTTATTTATTGCTTAAAGCTTTATTTGACTCTTGATCTATTCAAAATTATGTCATCTGGCTCATGACTTATTATTTGATCATATTTGGCCCCTGATTTATTCTAAATTGGTGAACTTTCATCCAATTTAGATTCAAACTTAACCGAATCATTATCTCATTGATAAGTAACGATATTTTGACACTTGAACTTAATAGATTTTAGTTTAGAATTTGTTTTTTGTTTTTTTTCTTTTTTTTTAATCTAATTAATTATTTCCACAATGTGGAAAAAAAAACTTTAAGAAATATCACGTTTTAAGTTTAAGTGTCAAAATATCGTTACTTATCAATGAGATAATGATTCTGTTAAGTATTCATACAAATTGGGTCAAATTTCACCAAATGAGATAGATCAAGAGCCAAATGTGACCAAATAATAGGTCAGAGGCCAAATGACACAATTTTGGATAGGTCAGAGACCAAATAATGCTTTAAGCCTTTATTTATTTTCTTCGCATTAAATCACTGCTTTTCAAATTACTTCATTCTAAATATTTAAGGAAAAATTACAAAATTAGGTAAAATGGGACTCATTTACATATTTAACTCATTTACGCAACTTACTATCTATCTAGATTGTTTTTGTGTGACTTTCCATAATACTTCTAACCTTTTCTCTTCCACCTTCTCCTTGATTACACGAAATGGTTGGCAGCTCTTCCATTAATGATTCCCAAACTTTTGATCTTCCTATCTTCTTTTAAATTGCACGAAATCTGCACCATTTCTACAAATCACCATGTATTTCTCTTCTTTCTCTCTTCATCTTCCTAATCCTAGAAAACGAAGTCATGGTTTTTCATCTTCCATTTCCTACTCGTTTCTTGGCTTCTTTCTTCTTATGACCATTGGAGAAATGATGATTCTACGTTATTTTCATCGTTTTTCCCAGTTTATCATATTGTTTTCGTCGAAAAATGTAAGTATATATTGTTTTCTCTGCGTTTTTCCCCGTAAATTCACTTAGTATATGCCGTTTTCGCGAAGTCTGCGGGGAGAAATTTATCAATTTAACTTCGCAAAATGATGATTACGTGAAGTTTGCGAGGTAATTCGATAAATTTCTCCCGCAGACTCCGCATAATCATCGTTTCGTGAAGTCAGAGCGTCACATTTATCCTCGCAGACGTCGCGAAATCATCGTTTTGCTAAGTAAAATCACCATCTTTCTTGCACATTTATTTTCGCATACTTAGCGAATCCTCATTTCGCGAAGCCAAATCTTCATTTTTTCTGCCTAACACGATTAATTTTTTTTTGAAGGTGGTTGAATACATAATATTCATTTCTCCAGCGTGTGCCATGAGAGACATTCATCTGAAAAGGTCTGGACTTTCAACCATCGGTGGTGAATAAGAGCTTACACCGTGAGACACGTCCATCCATCAGTGGTGAATAAGAGCCTATGTATTATGAAGTGATTTGTTATGAGTTTATTGTGGCAATCTTGTTATAAATTTTGATAATGTTATGATTTTAATGTTAGAAACCATTGTTGTTTGATATTTTTTTTATATACCACTTAGCGAATTTTGTTAAAAACACAACCAGACATCGCATATGCTAACTAAAATCATCAACTAAACCAAACATTAGCTTCGCAGGCTCGCATATGCTGGAATCTGCGAAGTCAGATGGGAGGGAGATAGCCGCGTCGTAAATATTGAAGGTATTATGAGAAATTCACACAAAAACAGTCTAGATATGTAGTAGGTTGAGTAAATGAGTTAAATATGTAAATGCACCTCCCGTTTGACCCAGTTTTATAATTTTCCCAATATTTAATTCAATTAAAGAATGTTATTCGTTTTATATATTTAAAACTGTATATTTTATAGTTTTTTTTTTGTAAAGGTATATTTTATAGTTAGAAATAAAAAATTTATAATTTCTATATAATTACTTTACACATAAAAAAATAAACAATTTTTAAACTATTAAAACGAAAATTTTCAACATAGATAAAGTAAATAATGTTCGGTTAATCGAGTTTTATAGTTTTTTTTGGTAGAAACAGGAAAAGAAAACAAACAAACAAAGAAAAACTAACCCGGGATAAACCTAGGCAGGCTGACCCCAATCCTATCCTCTAACAGAAGAGACGAGAGAAAGATGGGAGGAACAGAAAGGGTAGAAACACCTAACATCCCCTCATGCCCAGCTGCCGCCAAGCGATCCGCAACCCGGTTCTGTTCCCTGTAGATGTGGTTGAACTTTAAGAACTCAAAGGAAGGATGAAGCCTTAAAATGGCTTTGATAAGATTTTGGCTGTTAAGACAAATAGCCTGGTTATCTGAAATCCTGTTGATCACCTCCAAGTTATCAGATTCCACAGATAACCTCCTAATACCCAGGCTAATAGCAAGCTTGATACCTGAGAGAATACCCCAAAGTTCCGCCGAAAAGGAAGAACCCATCCCCAGGTTATGGGTGAAACCAGCCAGCCAGGCGCCACCCGCATCACGAAGAACTCCTCCGGCAGCAATTTTGCCATTGCTATGGCAGGAACCATCCGTATTCAGCTTCACTACCCCTTCTATTGGTTTGCTCCAACCAATGAGATGGACCTCTCTTTTCTGGGTAGATCTTACCAGGGGGTCCCCTTTGAAGCTCTCAGTAATAATAGAGAGTTTTTTCGAGAAGAAATCAAGTAAATCAGGAATAAGGACAGTTTTATCAGCAAAGATCTCATCGTTCTTCCACTTCCAAATTTGGTGACAGATGATTGCAAAGAAAATATCACCATGCTCCATGTTAGCCAATAACTTCCCACTAGCTCCATCAGAGAACCAGTCAACCTCAGAATGAGCCATGAAGGAAGGGAGAGAGTGGTGAGGGAGAATCTTCTTCCACACCTCTTTATTCTTGGGGCAATCCCTCAGAGCATGGCACAAAGTTTCAACATGGCCTCTGCATCTACTGCAGGCCCCTGAATCCGCCAAGTGCCGTCTGTGTCTATCCGAGTTAGTGAGCAACCTGTTCTTGACTCCCAGCCAAAGGAAACTCCTAATACGGTAAGGGATTTTAAGGGCCCAAATGGATTTCCAAATATCCGAGAGAGGATCGGCCCTGTTAGGGGTAAAGGCTTCATAGGCTGACTTACAAGAATAAGCGCCATTGTTGGTCAGGGCCCAGCAATGCCTGTCCTTGTCTTCCTCTTGATTACTAATCTTAACTCCTCTAATTTTAAGGAGGGTCTCCAGGTTAAAGAAGGTATCAAACTTTAACCAGATCCAGTCTCCCTCCGAGTTCACCACATCGGCTACTTTCCAGCTACGGATGTTACTAGGCGGGGAGGAACTACACACTTCTATAAGCGGTTTGTCACCAATCCAAGTATCAAACCAGAAACTGATGGACTTACCATTACCCACCTCCAGGCCAACCCCCGTGCAGAACTCAGCAAACACAGCGCTAAGCCCTTTCCAGAGGAAGGAACAACTGACAACTCTCTCCTTCGGGCCACCAAAATTTTTGTCTTTCCGATACTTGCCACAGAGAAGACGAACCCAAAGAGAGGATGGGCATTGCCACATTCTCCAGAGAAGCTTAATTAAAAGGACTTTATTGTTGTCCTTAGCTTGTCTGATGCCAAGACCCCCCTTGCTTTTTGGCTGGCAGACCTCCTTCCAAGGGACCAGGTGAATCTTTTTCCCATCTCTAGACTCTCCCCAAAGGAAACGCCGGTTAATCTTATCAAACTCGTTGAGAACCGGCTCAGGGAGTCTATAGGCTTGCATGATATGGTTCGGAGCCGCGCAGTTGACAGACTAGATTAAAGTAAGACGACCTGCTAGGGAAAGAGAATTAGCTTTCCAACTAGCACACAAAGCGTTAGTTTTGTCCAAAGTATCTTTAAAAGAGGCTTTGGAGACCCTGTCACTATGAAGAGGAACCCCAACACTAAGCCTTCTGCACATGCCATTGTCCATATTCTTAGAGCAAAGCATTCGAGATTTTTGGATATTAATCTTATGGCCAGACGCAATACAGAAGCAATTAAGGATATCCATCACCACACTAATTTTCTCCTCATTACCTTCAACGAACAACATCACATCATCAGCGAAGAACAAGTGGGTAATAGGAGGGCAATGTTTATTGATGGAAACAGGGTGGAGGATCCCCTTGCTCACTGCTTCTTGGATCAGGTGCGACAATCTTTCCATAGCAATAACAAAAAGGAAGGGGCTCATAGGATCTCCTTGGCGAATTCCCCTGGAGGGGGAGAACTCATCAGACATGTCCCCATTGATCATAACCTGGAAAACAGGAGAGGATATGCAATTCTCAATTAAATTCCTCCAGTTCTCCGGGATATCAGCTTTCATCAAACTATCCAGAAGAAAGCTCCAGTTTAAGCGATCATAAGCTTTCTCTAGATCCAGTTTGAGAGCCACGATCCCTTTCCTTCATTTCTTCATCTTCATGGAGTGGACCATCTCCTGGGCAATAACAACATTATCCATCATTTGCCTGCCAGGAACAAAACTCCCTTGATTCTGGCTTATAATATCCGGAAGGATCCGCCGGATTCTATTAGCCACAATCTTAGTGATAGCTTTATAAAGCACATTGCAAAGACTGATAGGCCTCATCTGAAGAAAGGAGGAAGGCTTATCAACTTTAGGGATCAGAACTAGGAGGGTTTTATTAACCAGCCTAATATCATTGGACCCACCAAAAACACCTAACACAAAACTGTAAATGCCCTCCTTCACAGTATCCCAGTGTTTATGGTAGAAGCTAGCAGGGATACCATCGATCCCTGGAGCCTTAGTAGAACCGATACTAGAGAAAGCCAGATCAATTTCTTTCAAGTCAATAGGCTGGAAAGCTTCCTTCATAGCTTCCTCCCCCAACCTAGGAAAGGAGATCCCAGAGTGGGCACTCATCAAGTCCACCGCTTCCTCTTTAAAGAGGTCTTTGTAGAAATCAAGGGCAAGGCGCCTAATATCTTCTTCCTCAAAAGTCCAAACACCATTGGAGTCTTTGATGGCATCGATCCTATTCCTCTGTCTCCTAATAATCATTGAAAGGTGGAAAAACCTGGTATTCCGGTCCCCGTCCTTTATCCAAGCCTTCCTAGATTTCTGGAACCAAAGAAGCTCTTCCTGTCTAAGTACTGCTTCCAACTCGTTTTGGAGGGATCTAAGATGACAATTCAGACTGTGGTCAAAGCGAACCTCCAAACAACGTTGAATGCCTTCCATCCTTCTCAAAAGTTTGTTTTTCCTTCTGATAATATAGCCAAAGATGTTTTTATTCCATCCTTCCACATTCCTCCTGAACCCCTCAGCGACACGGAGAACATCAGAGTGAGGATGCCAATTGTTTTTGACAAAATTCTTAAACTCAGGATGAGAATCCCAAGCAACAAGATACCTAAAAGGTCTATTCCCTTTAAGCCGATTACATTTAACCAGCTTAACGAGGATAGGACAATGGTCAGAATGACGGAAAGGGAGATTAAGCACATTGACCTCGGGAAATCTATAGATTGCAGCAACATTAGCGTAAACCTTGTCCAATCGAACAAACACGCTATTCCTTTTCCAGGTAAACTTGTGACCAGCGGCTCCCAGGTCCGACAGCCCGCATAAATCCATACTCTGCTTGTGATTAAGGCACCGGTTCACATAATGATTACCCCTCCTCTCTGATCACTCATAAGGGCAATGTCATTAAAGTCCCCAGCCACCATCCAAGCATCCACCATGCTAGTACTAATAGAGTACAAGATCTTCCACAGCCTTCTCCGGTTAGTCAAAACAGGATCGGCATACACAAAGGTGACAAAGAAAGGTTTATTACCAGGGCAACACACCTTACAATGGATGAATTGACTGTCCATACTAATAATGTCAATATTAACTTGACCTGGCTTCCAAAAAAGCCATATCCCCCTGCCCGACCAGTAGCCTCCGATCTGACACAACTCCAATTCTTAAACTTTCTAACCACTTCATCTGCTTTGGAACCACTAACCTTGGTCTCCAGAAGAGCAAAACAAGAAGGATTAAATTGCTTAATAAGATCATTAACATGGATGCGGGTTGCCTTGCTTGCCGCACCTCTAACATTCCAAACAAAGAAGTCCATCAGAAAGGAAGACTACTGACACAAGCCCATACCCTAGATCAGGTATTTATTCAGGGCTCCGGAGAGCCTAGAAGAGGTACCTGAAGGCCCCCTTTTATCCCAAGAATCCAACACATTATGGTTCTTTTTAGGTTTAGCTTTGGGTTTCTTCATATTCAACTTATTAATTCCCATAGCTTTTCCAATTGGAACATCAACAAGAGGATTCAAAATACTAACCTCATTATTCAACACTTTCCCTGTAGAGGGGAATGTCTGGGAACTCCCTTTGGCATCAGCTTTAGAGACAAAAAGAGGATTAATAGAATCGCCTAGAATGGAGGCAGGCTCGGCCGATTCCAGGCCTGTCATGATTAACTCCATATGCTCATTAGAAGGATCCAAATCCTGTCCCTCCGCCATAGACAAGACACCGAACCTTGACCCCGAACCGGAAGCTGAGACCTCACCAGCATCACCACCCCTTTTGATATCAGGGGCCCTGACCTTGATCTCAGGAGCAATATGGAGAGAGGTCATCTCTTTACTGATATCTGGAGAATGACTCCTAACAACATTAGCACGTGGCTTCCTTCTAACCGACCTTTTGGCAAGCATCCATGGGCCAAACATGCCACACTCATAGCAGATATTGTGTAGGCCTTCATATTCAATATGAAAGACTTTATTCCGAACACATAATTTGGACAGAAGAGGCTTAGCGAGATCAATGTCAATACAAACCCTGGCGAACTTGCCCCTTACTGCCCCAACGGTAGTCTTATCAACATGGTGAACCTTCCCAATAAGGCCACCAATATTATTCAAGAATCTTTCATTATAGTATTCAATATGTAGACCTGGGAATCTAACCCAGGTAAGGATCCTGTTCACAGAGCAATCATGAGGATTGAAATTTGGGACCCATGGCCTCAACGCCAAAACATGATTGGAGATAATGTAAGGTCCTCTATTAACAACAGCATTGAAATCCTCAGCCCTTGTAAATTTAATTACATAATAATCATTTTCAAGGTCTGTAATGGTAACTTTTCCCTTCTTCGCCCATTGTGCCTGGATCCTCTGGGCAAAGTAATTGAAACTAATCCTTTTACCAATGACCGTGACTATTAAGGATAACTTCCACTTCGATCTAAGGAATCGCTTATCATCAGAGGACAGACGGATCACTGGGCACAGCGGGTCATCAAGATCTCCATCTTCAGCATCAGAGTCAGAGAAAAGTTCCTCAGACTCATCCTCAATTATATCATCCTCCAGCATGGGTTCCTCCTCAACTACCCCTAACACCATATCTCTCCAACAGACTTTCCCCATATCATTTTCCACCGTGAGATTATTCACCATATCAACCGGTTTACAAGAACCCGGATTAGAATTAGGGTATATGGTATTTTGGCCCACAGCCCCCTGGGTCAGTGGTCCAGCCCCCGGGACAAACTCCGCCTCACAAACTGCCCTAGGTCCATGGGCAACTGCCGATAATTCTGCCTGGGCAGCAGCCCCAATCGGTAGCACAATCGCCGCGACAGCCCCCATAGCCGCAGTGCCCTTTTGCTCACAGCCCAGCGCAGTGCGGGCCGCGTCTCCCTCCGCATCTGGGCGCCTCTCACCCCCTCACCCATGCCTCTTGCCAAATCTCCCTCGCTAATCCCCGACACCCCGCGCATCGTCCCCTTCCCTTCCCCTGCCGAACGGATCTCGGCATCAATTTCCCACCACTCCCGCGATCTCTCCAACCTCCCCTCCCTTACGCAACCCGAGACAGGCGCCGGACCCAACCCCTTATCTTCCATAAACGCCGGCCGTCCGCGATCCCGAGATCGCTCTCTTCGCCTATCGCCTCTTGACTCCGCCCCACATCCTTCGGCCCCCGATAAGCCACTGCCCTGCCCAAGATCGCCCCCCTTGGCCGACCCAGCCGCCCGACTCCCCAGCCCGAGCGCCGTCCGGCCGCCCCCCATCTCCTTTGCCCTAGAACGCCCAACATCGCCTTTCTCTCCTTTCTTAGTCATCGCTTTCTTAAGATATAATCGAGTTTTATAGTTAATATTGATTTATGTGTTTGTTGTAGGTTCAATAAAAGAAAAAAAATTAATGATTAATATTTTTGAAATAAAAGATCAAATACCCGATTCATCAAAATTAGAATAATAAAAAATATCAGAATCCTTTTTGTCAAAAATAAAATGTCTATTTTATTAAAAATTGAGATCTGAAAAAAATTAATGGTTATACGGAACAAAGTTCAATAATAATTGATGAATGTAGTGGTGAAGCTCTTAGCCTGTTGGTTGAGAGCTTACCTATAACCCTAGAGGTTATGGGTTCGAATCATATGTGGTGGGGTGAGTTGAGAGTTTTCTTTTGTCTTTAATATAATTGTTCTTTGTTTAATATAAGTACATTGCGCGTAAATTTTTTTTTTTTTAAAATTTGATGCGTGTAATCAATTGTGAAGATAAGTTAAATTTTATATTATGGAACTTCCAATTTATTTTCCTCTACAAATTTGGTCCAAAACCAATGTTCCCTCCACACCAAATCCATTTTCTCAATCGGCAAATTTTTGGTCTCCGGTACCAGAAAATAAACAAAAGCAGTCATCAAAACAACCCAACCCCCAAAAAAGAAGAAAATCCCAGACTTGAAATGACAAAGCATAAACAAAAACGTTTGAGCCACAACAAAAGTAAACAAAAAACTGACAGCCACCACAATACTCTGTCCTGCCGATCGAATCTCCAACGGAAAAATCTCACTAGGAATTAACCATCCAAGAGGACCCCAAGACCACCCAAACCCGGCCACGTAAATACATATCAATATCAACACCATATAAGCATACACTTTCTCTATACCTCCTTCATCACCAAGTTCAGCTCCCATTACAGCCCCAACCATCACCTGTGCGGTTGTAGCCACAAAAATTCATTAGCGGAGTCCAAATTCAAAATATACACTAAAGTCCACCTATATCGATATCATGTTTGGAATTAAGGATAAAGACCAAATTTAACGTTTTAAGGGAAGCATAAATTTAGCTTTAACATCTGAAATGATGTAAATTTAACCCTAATATTTTCAAACAAGATCAACTTTAGCCATACGTTATCGAAAATTAGAAAAACTGGTTTGATTGATGTTTAACTGTTACTTCAGACCTTCCAAATATCAATTATGTGTAAAATATGTAATGTATTCCTAACAAACTTATAAAAATACAATTAAAATACTAAAAACTAAATCTACTTATATAAGTTAATTACAATTTTTTTGTCAAACTGTTTAAAATATAATTACAAACTAACAAAAAATGTACGAAATGGTTTTAATTTATCTATAAATTTGTTCAGAAGATTCGATGTAATATTTAAATAACAGCCAAATCACTTTTTTTAAATTTTCGACAGCGCAAAACTAAAATTGATCTTGTTTGAACACGTTAGAATTAAATTTGTACTATTTCATACAATAGTGCTAAATCTGCACTTCGTATGAAATGTTACCGTTAAATTTTGCCCTTATACCTAAAAATATATACTTTAGATGGGTTTTTTTTTTCAAAAAATATTTTAGATGAGTTCAGTTGGATTGGTTTGAGATTAATTTTTAAGCTCAAATTCTGCCAACATGTCCCAAACCCACCTAAATAACATCGGATATGGGTTGGATCTAGGCTAAACTTTTATTTTGGTAAAAAAAAAAAACAATTACACCCGACTCAAGTCTTAGTTCTGTCTAATCCATGAACATTTATATATGTATGTAGCTAAGCTTATGCTCACCTGAGACAAAAACATCTGAACACCTCCGAGAATAAACAACGATCGCCTCCCTAATTTATCTACTACTACCATCGACACGAAAGTTGATCCACTTCCGACCACCCCTGTCACAACCGACGATAAAAGAGAAGCACTTTCACCTAATCCAATAGTCCTGAAAAGTATAGGAGCATAAAAAGCAATCACATTAATGCCTGTCACTTGTTGAAAAAATGGTATAGCTATTGCCATAACTAGTTGAGGCCTATATTTTCTCCGCATGATGTTCTTAAAGGGGTGTTGAATAGTTTTTGCAACAGAGCTAGCTTTGATGAGATCTTGGAGTTCTAGTTCAACATTATCTGTGCCTCTAATGCGTTGAAGCATGGCTTTTGCCTTTTCGGGGTCGTTGGTGCGGTGAATTAGGCTATTGGGTGTGTCTGGGAGGAAAAATGCGCCTAATGTTAAGATTAAAGCTGGAAGTGCTGCCAATGCTAAGGAGATTCGCCAGCCCCAACCGGCTTTGATCTTTTGAGTGCCGAAGTTTATGAGATTGGCTGATAATGCACCTATTCCTATGCTGAATTGGAACCCATTGTTGAATGCTCCTCTATATTTTGCTGGTGCCATTTCAGATAAGTATAGTGGAACTGCCTGCAATTACCATATATTGTACAACCTTATATGAATTGTATAGTTTTTTTGTGTGGATAAAATGTCAATTTTAGCCATTAAATATAGTCAACAACTTAGATAGGGTAGTAAACAAGGAAGCACATAAATGAGAATGGTTTTTCAGAAAATTTCTATAGTGTGTCGGGACTGGTATTGGTTCCGACCACTCAAATGATGACACGTCAATCCAACTACTGATGTGATATTATTTGAGTGGAGAGATCAATATTGGTCCCGACTCACGATAAAAGAAAATCAACTTGTTTTGTCTCAATTCTAGAATATTTAAGAAAATTTCCGTTTTGTTTCTGTTATAAATATGATTAAATTTTTTTCATCTCTGCTCTTTCATTTTTTAAATATTAATTAAAAATATATTTGTATAAAATCAAATACCAAATTAGTAAAAAATAACTTTAATAATTTTGCATTTAGATTAAATCTAAATAATAATGTTTAATTTTTTAGTTAGTAATATAATTAGAGTTATTAAATATAAAATTAATATTTATATTTAAAACATATACAATTTTGTTAATAAGTTTAGAAATCTTGACATCATAGATTAAATCCTCTGTTAAACACAAAGAACATTCCCATCCTTATTCTAATTTTGGGAATTCTCCATCTTTGTCCCATATAAATTATTTGGGAATTCTCTATCCTTGTAGGGATGTATCTCAATAAGAACGGAGAATAGATAACGCTAAACTTAACATTTTTTTAATAAAATTGGTTAAAAAAGTTCGAACATTTGAATATACAATTGGTGAGTTTTATTTTACACCTTAATTATTATTTTTTTTATGTTTAACATGTGTCATTTTGATTTTTTTTAATAAATATCATTTTGATTCATTTTACTCAAAACACAAAAGAATTAAATATCTATTTGGCTACTGAAATTAACTAATACGATCTCATTTGGTAGCTATATTAGCATTTGAGATCATATTCTAACATTTGCTATACTATTAATTATATACCAACACGTGTTATTTTAGACCGATATAATTTTAAATGTCAAATTAACTTCTTTCAAAAGAAAAAAATTTGCCAAATTAAGTAATACCCAAACTTAAAACTTACACTAAATTATCCTACTAGCCAGCAGGAGAACTAAATTGATTAAGAAAAAGTTAAATTATCAAACTAAAGTTTATTTTAGAGAAAATTGACCCTATATCCTTTGCATATAAAACAACTTTTACTTCTTCATTCAAAAAAAAAAAAAAAAAAATTTATTTGCTTAAGCAATTAAAAGTGTTGAAGAAGTGAAAAATACTAGTAACAAGAATGGAACAGAGTACCTGATTTGCAAAACCAACACCAACTCCGAGCAAGACACGACCAAATATCAACATATAGATATTAAAAGCAGCACCTCCGAGGGCTGCTCCGGCTAGAAAAGCAGAACCTCCAAAAAGAATTGTTATCTTCCGTCCAAATGCTCCGGTAACCGAAGATGCAAAAAAAGAAGCAAAAAACCCAGCAACATATAACGAAGATGTAAACGAAGTTAGCAATTCGCTATCAAATTTACAGTAGTTGCTAATCTTTGTATCTTCATCCATTTTTCTCTGCACTTCCGGGAAGAACTTGTTCAGAAACGGCTCCATTGATGTCACCCCGCCTTCACATATGAAGAAGAAAGAACCTAATTAATCTCATAAGGATTAATTGATTAAACTAATTAATTAGAAATTAATGAAGAATTAAAGACCTGAAATTCCAATATCATAGCCGAAGATAACTCCACCCATGGCTGCCATCATACAGGATAAGATAACATAAGATGTCATCTTGCCGCTGTATTGGCCGGCCGCGGCGGCTGTTTCATCACTAGTGACGGAGAATCCTACTGCCATTTCTGATTCTTTTCTTCAAATTTCAAGCTCTTTCACTAATGAAAGAGGCTAAAGTAGAGGAAGAGAAAAGAGAGGTTCATGAAAAAGATAAAGATTTACTAATATAGAAAAGGAGCAGCCTTACTTGACTTGGAGATATCATAGTCAACTCAAAATAGTTTGTCGGATATTCATTTTTAATTAGAATCATAGTTTATCAATAAACAATCAAATAAACTCTACTGAAAACTGTTAAAAAAAAAAAAAAAAAGTTCGATCCGATAATTCAATCTTCAATCAGAAGTCTGTAAATCTTAAGATTCTAATAAATTTAGATTTAAAAAATGATTGATAAAATTCATTTAGACAGTCACTTAGTAAGTGAACACGATTGCTAATTAAGAATATCTAGAGTTTTTGATTTAATACCTCATCCACTTTGAATTTCTCCAAATAAATTTGTTGGTTCTCCGTGTTTAAAGGGTCCAGAAATAGTTTGAGTATCCACTGATTGTCCAAAAATATATATTGAAGTATTAGCTATCTGTAAATCTTGTATGTATTGTTATTTTTCTCTATTTTTAAAGTGTGTCGTTAGCTCCATCAGAACTTTAAACCTTTGAAATTTTGTCTATTCTGATTTTAAAACAGTCTATTTTTCTGATTAAATTATACTAATCTAATTAGAAATATGTGGATGGTGGGATGTAATGGTCAGTATCATCCAAGATGCATTTTTTGGAATTTAATGAAGCATGTGAGGGAGGTGGATTTGTCCCCAGTTATTGGAGGTGGAAAATAGATAATTAATTAATTATTTATTTAATAGAAGCTGAAGTAGAATAAACTGTTGTTCATGGTTGACCTTTGACTATATGTATGATGTATCCTTCAATGAGATACGTTAGGCGGATTTCATATTGATATTTTAAGCAGAATCTGCGTTGCTCTTAATTAAAGTTTAGAGTAAGCTAATTATTGTTCTTTTCTGTTCAGCTGCTTATGTAAACGACATCGTCTACATAAGCTGGTCAACAATCGTGCCAAAATGTTTTGTTGTAACTAGCTCATGAAACATACCATTCGCAAAACGATCAACAAACTAGACACTAACATCATTAAAAGAAGAAGGTTAAAAATTATAGTGTTCTAAAATAAGGTCAAATGCTGACTGAAAATGAGCTTATCTAAGATGCTCAATCAGTATTGTTGCATCAACTATACTTTTTTGAGCAAACTAAGAGACTTTTTAATTATCATAGATTCTCCATCTTTAGCTAAATAATTACTCGTACGACACCATGGTTGATACGAAGAAGATGAAGATGACGAAGCAGATGTTGAGACCCTTACCTTTTCGTTCTCTCCGGTTTCCATAAAAACCTGTAAACTACCATGGTTGATCCAGACACAAATGAATTGTTGTAGCTATGATTTTCTTACTCGAATCCATAATCTGAACTATGTCATCCTCTTTCCCAACAAGCCCTAAACCACCACTCCTATCAACACAGTTAACATCGACACAACCTGCATAACTCATTCCTTGTCTTAAAGCATCAAACTTCCCTTCCCCAATACGCTTTTCACACAGAAAAATTAGACTAGGTTTATAGTTACAGACCAGATCCAACAACATTGTAACTACCTGTGGGTTGTCCAGTGCACGTCGGTTCCACCTAACGAGACTCGTGATGATAAATGTGTCTGACCTGCAGCACCTGCCTAGAGCCTTTTTTTTTGCCCAAACTAGTAGTGTTTTCAAAACTTATTCCGTTTTCTCCAAGCCCATCTTTCCATCTAAGTTTGGGATCCATATTTACCACCCCTCGTCTTGATTTGTAACTGTAGCTTCCCCATTAATAACACATGACCCACCGAGACCATCAATTACCATATTAATCTTACCATTAATGACGTCCTGATTCTGCACATCAACACCACTAACTACACTAACTTCCTGAAACCGTCCTCCTCATCTCCCTTCTCTTCCTACACCAACTCAAACTCCTTATACGGTTTGAATAGCTCATCGAGGTTTTCGGCTTTTCCTTCTAAATAATCATTGAGTGGCGCATACCATCTGCACTTTGCTTCAACATCCTTAGCCGCAAGTTCAAATGTTGGCACATCGGATGACTAAAAAACATAAAACCAAACCATGATCAATTAGCACATATAACTTAAATTCAAAGCACATATTATTTATGTACACAAAACATATATAGTTACATTAAAAATAGTCGTTGCTTCTTTAAAAGTTATTTTTTGAGCTTATCCACCTACTTAAATGAGGGAGCACGTTCTTCTCTTTCCTCATATAGAATTTACGAGACGCACTCCATAGCTCAAGTATCCAAACCTATAAAGTATTAAATTCAATTCAATCTAGTTGAAATCTAACATCAAGTAAAACAAATAGATGTACGAAACATAGCCATAGTCTTATACGTACTTTCCCTGGTGGAACTCCTCAAAATTCTCCTTCCTATATGGAGTAGATATGGTCCGTTCCATAGTCTTATATGTCTCATCCCAAGCATACACACCCCGTGGAAACGAGTCAAACAGCTTGGGAAAATCAGGGAGGTTGGTGATATTGTTATCAACCTTATGAGTTGGATCGATGGTGAATATGAGCCTATGTATAATGTACAAGATAACCATGAAGGATGCATCACCATTTTCTACCTTCTCCTAATTCCTGGCTTCGAATGTCTCATATATTTGTTTGTGAGTTAAGCTCGGGCTACCTCCGAAGTACGGATTCCTCAATCTGTTTGCCTTCGTGTAAAGACTCATCCGCTTCAAAATTAGTGCTGAATCACCAAATCTCAATTCGGCGGTGAGTATGAATTCACGATCACTGAATTTCAGTTCAACCACATTGAAGTTGAACCATATCTCTCTATGTTTTTGATTTTCAAGTTTAATCTCTCTCATAAAGACCTCATGGCATAAAAGAGTGGACAACGTATAGATATCCATGTACAACAAGCATGTTTTCTTCAACAATTCCAATTGCACTGTTGATAATCTTTCATCCATGTACAACAAGCATGTTTTCTTCAACAATTCCAATTGCACTGTTGATAATCTTTCATTCACTTTCTTCATCACATCAGCATCAACTCTCATTCTGATTGATGCTTTTGTATTCAAGCTATAGGGGTATTTGAAAGTGACGCCTTTGGTACTATTCTCACTTCTTGTCCTCTTCCTCTTTTTGGAATCTGCCTTAGAATGATCAACCTTCAACAAAAAGTAGTTCAAATTAGTCAAATACTAAATTAAATACTACTTTGCAGATCACATATTTACTTCGCAGATTCTCCTAACCGCGAAACAAATCTAGTGTATATGTCTTCGCAGATTCTCAAACTGCGAAGGCAGAAGCGAATGTGCAAATTTGCAAATTACTTGTAGCTTCATAGTTTTTAGAATCTGCGAAACAAAATACAACTGCACAAATATGATTTTGCTTTGTATTTTGTGAAATCTGCGAAGCAAAATCATATATGCGAAGTAGTATTTTCTGCAAAATAAAGTCCATTTTGAACTATTTTGAAGTTTCATTTCGCAAAATGCATCTATAAACTAGCGAAAAAACACATCAAAAGCTTAAACTCTAAACCAAAATCGCAGAAACAAAAAAAACGATAAGTGAGAACCCTAAAACCAAGTGGAAATCGCATAAACAAAGTAGATACATACCTTCTTGCCGCTTTTTACCATTGAAATCGATTTGAAACACTTGAAAGAAGAAATCCAGAGATTCAATAGCGCTAGAAGTTCGCTGAGATTGAAAATGAAACTTATTTTGAGTTCGTAGGTTAAGGATGAAGAAGAAGGGGAAATTTAGCTAAGTTGTTATATATATGAAGGATATTATGAGTAATTTATAATGAAATAGTCTAAATATATAATTAGTTTTCAAATGGGTTTTAATATATAAATGAACCTTTAATTTGACCTAATTTTGTAATTTTTTCAAAGGAAGAGGCATGCTTGATATTGTGTGTCCCACATAAAAAAAATTCAATTACAAATAAGTGAAGTATAGTGTTAAATGTTTGTATAAAGACTTTCAATTTTAATAAAATATATTTCTTTAAGGGTAAATAATTTATTAGTCCCCAATTTTTTACGTAACACATTGTTTAGTCATTCTATTTTGAAAAACATATTATAAGGTCCATAACTGTTGTCAATATTAACCATTTGATTATTTCTGTCTAATTTTTTAGATTTTTGACCGGACTTATCTTAGCTTTCAAGCAGGGCCGATGCTAAGATTTTGGAGGCCCATGGACGAAGTACCAAGCGAAGATCCTAATAAATAAGTGCAAGTAAAAAATAAAATTTTTTTTTTGAACCAAAAAATAAAATTACTTTAAGTACTCAATTTCTTATTCAAAAATATATCTATTAGTTTTTCTAGATTCAAAAAAACATTAATAATAGTGTCTACATATTTCTATCAATACATAAAATAACTAGAGCATTCAACTTTTATTATGATATTGATGATCTCAAACAATTATTGAATAAAATTTTTTATCATAATTTTATGTTCCCACATTTAGAAAAGTACAAAATCCAAATTCCAAAATTCAATTTATGTCTAACCAAGTTCAAAAATCACACCATAATACATAAACAAAAAATTTGAATTCAAGCTACAATATAATACAAAAAGTTGGCTTGAAAAGTGAAAGCAATTGAAGAAAAATTACCTCTGATTATTGAAGAAAATCAAATGTGATGGCTTTCTTCTGAGAGAGAAAGAAGTAAGGAGAATTTGAGTCGAAAAATTATAGGGTAAATAATTATAAAGTCCTTATGCTTTTACTTAACACACTACTAAGTCCATCATGTTATTTTAAGGTCCTTAAGTTTTATCGTAATCAATTCTTTAGTCATTCTATCTGTTTTTGTAAATGAAAGTTCAAAATTGCCCCTAGTCATATACATTAAAAAAATGAATTTTTTAGTTTCAAATTTAATGTAATTAGTTTTAATGAAGTTTTTGAACTACATATACACCAAAATTAATATATTTGAAAAAATGTATTATTAATTTTCTTAAATTGTAATTATTTTTTGATATAATATCTTTAAACTAACATTAAATATTATTATAATTTTTTTATGATTGATTAAAAATCATATATTTTTTCTTTATTCGTAAAATATATTAGAATTGTAATTTTTTTTACAATGATAGTCTTACTCTTATTTTAATAATTTTTAAAATATTATTTATTTATTTTTTTAGTCAATAGATTTTATGTTATTAAATTAAAGTTCTATAATTGTATAAAAATTAATAAATCAATTACTTTATAATGGAGAGATTGTGATTATGTAGGAAAAAAAGAAAAAAATATATAAAATAGAAAAAATATATGTTTTATTATTAAAATATAAATTAAAGGGTAATTTTGGTATTTTAAAATTTATTTAGTATAGTTTGACCATTGACCCAAACATAAGGACTAAGGAGTTAACAGAAACAAAAACTGGAGGATTATATAATTATTTCTAAAAACATAGAGACTAAGTAGTATATTAAGTAAAAGCACGAGATTTTATAATTATTTACCCAAAATTATAATGGTTTATGAAATAGATAAATTAAAAATTATTGGGATTTGGACGTAATTGATTAAAGAAGACCATGAGTAATAATTGTGAGCTGGAGAGTTTTTGGAGGTATATCCGATAAAATAAATGTTCTAGTTTTTTTTGTTTTTAATTAATTGTTGAGCAACGTATATGTTCTGATGCATTTTAGAATAAATTAAATTGGCTTAATACATCATTTGCTCCCTGAACTTATGTAAAATAGTTGATTGACCCCCTGAACTTTCAAAGTGTCTCGATAGCCCACTGAACTTACATAAAATGTTCAGTTAGCTCCCTGAACTTGCGTAAAATGTAATCAATTAATCATTATGTTGTAAAAAAAGTAAGTCAAATGCGGAAAATATGTTACACGTGCCTTGGAATGTTATTACATACTTCACAAAATAGATTAAAACATGTCAAAAAAGAATTTATTACTTATTCAACTATAAAACATTTTCTTCTGTAATATTATAATCGCATACCCTGATCTTGATCGTTTTACTTTTTTAAGATGCGTGCAACATATGTTCCGCATTTAACTTACCTTCTTACAACCGAATGATTAATTGATTACATTTTATGCAAGTTCAGGGGGCTAACTGAACATTTTATGCAAGTTTAGGGGGCTATCGAGACACTTTGAAAATTCAGGGAACCAATCAACTATTTTAAACAAGTTCAGGGGGCAAATGATGTATTAAGCCATTAAAATTTAAATGTCATCTATTTAAAACCAGCATAATACAAAAAAAAAAAAAAAAAAAAAGTTAAGGTTACATAGTATATACAGAAGGATTTTTTGTTGGACCGTTTTTTCCTTAGCCTCGGGCAGGTGACCTTCTGCCCAAACCTAGGAACGCAGTTGCTTTCAAGACAGCTATAGTACAATATAAAATTACCATGTTACTTTCTTATTTTCCGTCTATTTGTTTATATCAAATATAACGGTTAAAAGTGTAAAAAAAAAAGATAAAATGATCAAAGAGTTAACAATGATAAAAGATATCAATATTATAATATGTTTTTCAAACTAAGGAACTAAACAGTGTATTGATTAAAAAGTAGGGGACTAATAAGTTATTTACCTATTTTTCAATTTTATATTTTACATACTTAACAAAAGGAACATCCGAAGACCGAAATTGTACCTTATTTATCAAATGTCAATCAAAATTTGTTGGTAATAGTTAATGAATTTAGGGTTAATTACAAATAACTACTCTGTGGTTTGGGCGATTTGCGATGTGCTATATGTGGTATTTTCTTTTGCAAACGTAACCCTATGGTTGCAAAATTTTACATGTTTTTTTTAGTTTTGTCAAATTTGATCGATAACGACCTCAAAATGAAAATTTTCAAGAATTAAACTTGTTTGGTATCATATTTACTATGGAACCATATTCTTAATTTTTCAAAACCATCATTTTTGGAGTTTTCTCTCTCTAAACATTTTCTTTCTCTCTCATAAAAAACAACACCTAAATGACCTCAAACCTAAAAATTTGAAGAATTAAAGTTGCTTAAAATATCATTCAACTTTTAAAAAATTTCATTTTGAAGTCGTCATCGGCCAAATTTGGCAAAGTAAAAAAAACATGTAAAATTTTGCAACGATAGGGCTGTGTTTGCAAAAGAAAATACCACAGGTACCACATCGCAAATCGGCCAAACCACAGAGTAGTTATTTGTAATTAACCCATGAATTTATCTAGGAAATGAAATCTTATATTTAAAGTAAAATATTGTGTTAAATTGTACCATAATTTAATTATATTAAAAAAACAAATATCATAACCAAAAGTTGACTCACCATTTATTTCGGTTATATTTTCTATTTATAAATTTAATTATGAATTCTGTTCACAAATTAGCTGGTTAATTTGTGGTTAAAAATAATTAATTTCATAAATATAGGTAACGCCCTGCTTATAAAAAGAAGCAGAAACAATATCATCAAACACCTAAAAAAACAAGGCTGGCAAAATAAACCCTTCTTCGTCAGAGCCAACCATATTAAAAAATAAAGAATAAAAAATAAAAAAGAAGCCATTGATGGTAAATAATTGAAGAGGGACAAAAAGAAAAGAAAATAAAATAAAAATAGAATGGGCAGTGTTCAAGTATCAATACCATATGGTTTAGTTGCACTTTTTATCATTTTTTGCGGCAACTTTAAGCCCAGCTTTAGCCACGGTAAAGACAAGAATACGCATCGACGCATCGACGATACTCATTGGCGAGAAGCTGTCGGAACTTGGTACGACCCCCCTACTGGCTGCGGAAGGATGGTAATTTTTATAATTATCTATTAATTAATTAATTATCGTGAATGATTAGATTCGTGATTAATTTAATAATGGATGGATGCAGGAGGTGCTTGTGGATATGCAAAAGCAGTTTCAGAACATCCCTTTAATTCTATGATTACTGCCATTAGTCATAATCTTTATAAAGAAGGAAAGGGATGTGGTGTATGTTATCAGGTGATTAAGCTCGAGCCGGAGCCGTAAAATAAATACACGACAATCAATGAATATATTTGTCGCTCTTGTTAAATCCATGCCAAATGCTCAATAAAATGAAATTATCATGTTCACGACGGATATTACCGGTAATATAATATCTTTTATATCTTCCGAAAATTAAGAGTGAGGGTCCCTCTAGCGCAGGGGTGGAACTACAAGGTATTGTGGAGGGGCTATTGGTCCCAACTCTAGAGAGAAAATAACAAAAAAAATGATTTCTTGACAGATTTTTCCATGCTAAACATAAAAATTTCATCGGCAACTTCATTGTTTTCAAAATTTGTGAGAAATTTGGCATTAATGACAGAATTCGTTTTCGTCCTGGTTCTTAATCCATTTTTTTTTGTTCCTTCTAAATATTTGTCCAACAACCTTAATTATTCGGTTCTAAATATTTCCATTGACAAACTTGTCCAAAACCGTTCAGATTTTGTGCTGACATGGTAAACATTTGAACGGTCTCACACTAATATGATCCGGACCATGTTAGAAATTTTAACTGAATGTTGTTCAGAAAAACCAGTTATAGTGACTGTGACAGATCTTTGTCCAGAATGTCAACACAATCATTTTGATTTGAGTGGTACAGCTTTCGGTGCCCTTGCTAAACATGGTGAGGAAGACAATCTTCGTAAGTCCGGAAAACTCCAATTAGAGTTCACAAGGTATGTAATATAAATTAATAACTAAATGAATTAGATGTTCACACAAACAAAACAAGTGATTGGAGTCTTATATGCTGAAATAAAAGATTTGGCGCCCAATCCATTAAAATCATAATGATTAGAGGCTTCGTAATACTTTTTGCCTTGGATTGATAGGTCGGGCTGAGGGGACTCGACTGAGGCCCAATGGACTTTTGTCTAATATATTATATATAATAAAAAAATTAAAATTTGTTCTCAATTATAAATATTAATAGAGTACAATGTGTCAAACTATCCTATTTTTACAAATCTCAAAACCATCTTAAAAATAAATGGCCTTTTACGGTTTTAGGCCAGGTCGAATCTAATGTGAATTCCCTTATCCAACCTGGCCCGGCTTATCGAATGTCGACTACATGGATATCCAAACCTGTGAACAAGTATATTTTTGACTAATATATTAATTAATGATACAGGGTTGAATGTGACTATTCAGCAAAGAACGTAGATTTCAAAATAGATGCAGGGTCAAATCCATATTATTTAGCGTTTGTAGTAGAATACGCAGAAGGAGATGGCGATGTATCAAAAGTATACGTAAGGGATTGTTTGGCAAAACCAGATGATTGGACGCCTATGGTACGCTCATGGGGTGCACTTTGGAAGTATAATTCCCCAACTGAAATGCGTCCTCCTTTTTATGTTCTTCTTAAATCTCGATATTCTGGAAGCATTTTGGTTGCTGAAAATGTTATTCCTAAAGATTGGGTTCCTAGTAAAACTTACGCTTCCTTAGTCAATTTCAAAGTTTAATTTTATTCATTCTTCTTATTTCAATTAATTATTCATTATGTTTATATTTTTAGATTAGGTAGCATTTTCTAGTTAGAGTATAATATGTAAATTCCAGCTAATTATATACATGTATATACATTTATCTTTTTTTTAATTATTATTATTATTATTATTATTATCAATTCTAATGGTATAAAAAATATTATATAACTGAAATATGTAAAATATATGATTTTTCAACTTCTTGTTATTAATATATATATATATATATATATATATATATATATATATATATATATATATATATATATATATATATATAGGAGTAAAAATGAAATTGAACTTTAATTAAATAATATGTAATATTTATTTTTATATATTTAAATTCTTTATGAAAAGTTTACTAGTGAAAGCTTTAATTTAGAGAGGATTTATTAAAGGATATTCGACGATCTTCGGATCGAAAAAATTTGGATAAACTATATAAAGAAAATTACTATTGAAAATATAAAATAAAAAAACCAATTTATTTATTGAAATGAATGAGAAAATTTTAGATATAAAGTTCAACTAATATATTTATATTTTATTATAATTATAACTATATTATATTTATATTTATTAAAAACATACTATCAATGATAATTATATGTGTTATTATTTATATAATACATTTGTATAAAAATTTGCATGAGAACTAAAAACTCATTGTTACCTGCATTATATTATACAAATAAAAACATAATAGTAAATAATATCTAGTGTTAATTTGAAATCCCAATTAAATGAGGGATCATTTATATAATTTGTAAATATTTTTTTTAAAAAATATAAATCATTAATTGGGGTGGTACCGAATTCGGCGCCACCCTCATATTTCAAACAACATCATTCACAACATTGAATGATGTTGTTGGTTGTTGGTGACCCTTGGCAGTATAAAATGCTAAGGGTTACCAGATTATATGATTGTGAGGGAGTATAAGAATAATTGAGAGAGTGAAGGTAGACGAGAGTTCTTAAAATTGAGAGATGAGTGATTTAAGGGTAGTCTAATTATTTCTAGGAAGAGACAAAATAATAAGAATATTATTTTGGGATATTTTCGGAAAACACCCGAGTGCTATTATTTTGGTCTTATCTCATTGTAACTCTAGAAAATTTCTAGAGAACGCGCTCTTTGTACGCCTACTATTTTATAGTGGAAGAATTTACTCTCGAGCTTGTTCGTGGACGTAGTCTGTAAGGGCGAACCACGTTAAAATTATCGGTATCATTTTTTTATTGATTATTTTGCTCGTCAATATTTTTCTACGGAATAATTTTCGCGTTATTCCCAACAACTGGTATCAGAGCCTCGTCAACATGGAGGCAAAATTGACAAGCAAAATGTTCAGTCTAAATGGCTCAAACTACCACATATGGAGAAGCAAAATGAAGGATCTCCTATATGTGACGAAGATGCATCTACCGGTGTTCGGGACAAATAAACCCAACGACAAGTCGGATGGAGACTAGGGTTTCGAGCATGAGCAAGTCTGCGGCTTTATCCGACAGTTTGTTGACGATAATGTGTATAATCACATCGCTGGCAAAATGCATGCACGAACGTTGTGGAATAAGCTCGAAGATTTGTACGCCTCAAAGACTGGCAACAACAAATTATTTTATTTGACCAAATTTATTCAACTTAAATATCGAGACGGTGATGTCCATCAGGATGGAGGAAAAGTATCATAATCCCTTTGTATAAGAACAAAGGTGATGTCCAAGATTGTGCCAACTATCGAGGAATCAAATTAATGAGTCACACTATAAAACTTTGGGAGTGAGTGATCAAACAAAGGCTAAAGAGGACGGTGAAGATCTCGAAAAACCAGTTTGGCTTTATGCCAGGAAGATCAACTATGGAAGCCATCCATCTAATGAGACAATTAATGGAGCACTATCGAAATAAAAAGAAAGACTTGCATATGGTTTTCATTGACTTGGAGAAGGAATATGATAAGGTGCCAAGAGAAGTACTTTGGTGGGTATTAGCAAGGAAAGGCATTTCGCGAAAATATATTGACATCATAAAGGACATGTATGAAGGAGCATGCACGAGTGTATGTACCAGTGTTGGGAAGATTGAAGAGTTTCCTATTACGATTGGAGTGCATCAAGGTTCTACACTAAGCCCATTTCTTTTTGGCATCGTTATGGATGAACTAACGAGTTCACTTCAAGATGGTATACCATAGTGCATGTTGTTTGCAGATGACATTATGTTGGTTGATGAGACGAAAGAAGGCGTGGAGAGGAAGTTGGAACTGTGGAGACAAACTTTAGAATCTAGGGGCTTTAAGTTGAGCCGAAGTAAGACAGAATATTTGGAGTGTAAGTTTAGCGGAGATAGGAGTATGGAGGTGGGGATAATCACCCTAGATGGGAGAGCTGTTGAAGCATCAGATTGCTTCTGGTATTTAGGATCTATTATCCAAACGGGTGGAGAAGTAGATGGAGATGTTGCTCATAGGATTAAATCGGGGTGTGCAAAGTGGAAGAGTGATACGAGTTTCCTTTGTGACCCCGACATGCCTAATAGATTGAAGGGAAAATTCTACTGCACGGCAATCAGACCAGCATTGTTATATGGTACGGAGTGTTGGGCAGTGAAACACTGTCACATTCATAAGATGTCAGTGGCGGAGATGCATATGTTGAGATGGATGTGTGGTCATACGAGAAAGGATCGAGTGAGTAATGAAATAATTAGGACAAAAGTAGGGGTTACAACTATTGAGAATAAAATGAGTGAAAACCGACTAAGGTGGTTTGGCCATGTAAGATGAAGAGCGCTTAATGCGCCGGTTAGGAGGACTGAAGAGTGGCAAAGGGATGTAGTGGTGAGGGGTAGGCGAAGACCTAAGCAAATTTGGAGGAGGGTGATCAAGAGTGATATGAGTTTATTGGGGATTGAGGAAAATATGGTAGTGGATAGGACATAGTGGAGGGAGAGAATTTGTGTCGCTGACACGACTTAATTTTACGGTTTTATATGATGCTTCATGTTAGCCAACCCCGAATCATTTCGAGTAAGACTATGTTGTTGTTGTTGTAAATATCGAGACGGTACTTCTCTCACAGACCACTTGAATGAGTTCCAAAGGATCGTGGATCAACTTTCCAGTATGGGGCTTAAAATTGAAAATTAGCTCACTACTTTACTTACGCTGGGTTCCTTACCAGAGTCATGGGAGACTCTAAGAATTTCACTTCCAAATTCAGCACCAGATGGAAAATTTTCCATGGAGTTTGTCAAAAGTGGAATTTTAAATGAAAAGATGCGGCGTAGGATGCAAGGAGCCTCTACAACATAATCAGATGTTCTGGTTGTAAATTCCAGAGGAAGGAGCGAAGCTAGAGGATCTAAAGATAGAGGCAAGAGCAGAGGAAAATCCAACAAGTATGCCAATGTTGAGTGCCATCACTGCAATAAAAAAGGCCATGTCAGAAGGTTCTACAGGAAGCTCAAGCAAGAGAAAATCAAAGGCAAAGATGAGAAGAGAGATGACAGTACCGATGACGAACGAGAAAATGTTGTTGCTGAGTTCAACATTGTCTATAAAGCTGATATTATCAATCTTGTAACCCAGGAGACTAGTTGGGTGATTGATAGTGGTGCTACTATTCATGCCACGCCTCGAAGGGAATTTTTCTCATCTTACACACCAGGAGATTTTTGTGTTGTAAGGATGGGAAATGACAACTTCTCCAAAGTTGTCGGAAAATTTGGCATTCACCTATAAGCTGAGAATGGCATGAAGTTAGTATTGAAAGATGTCAGGCATGATCCAGATATGCGCCTGAATCTGATCTCTGTAGACAAGCTTGATGAAGAAGGCTTCTGTAATATCTTCCGCAATAGCCAATGGAAGCTCACCAAAGGTTCGATGGTGGTTGCAAGAGGCAGAAAGTACTCAAGGTTGTATCTTATACAGACAAAGCTCTCATAAGAAGCAGTTGATAGGGGTCAAGAACCCCTATCTTTGGGTATGGTTTTAGGACGGTTTTTAGCATTATTTTATGAATAAGCGAGCAATTCTCACATTTATATACTTTTGTGTGAGTTAGTTAGAAATTGTATATGTTCTATTTACTTTTCGCTGTTTAGGCTCGTTTTCTGATCATTTTAGGCAAATATGGCCAAATTAGCATGTACGTTAAATTTTCATTACCTTTTGTAGCTAATTCATCCGCCAAAATTCGCACCAAACGGAGTGTTTACTCAAAATGAGCGATTGGCGGGTCAATTTAGCCTCGGAACTGATGTTATTTGCAGTTTTCGTGCATGTACAGGCTAAAACAGGAACGAGTTCGGGTGAAAGTTGTGTTTCAAGACATCCAGCAGTCGCACAAGGCGTTTTGGGCATTCCCGCTCTTCGAAATGGTTTTTTTAGGGCCAGATCAGCGAGCTGGCTATACCAGCTCGGTCGAGCAGAGGGCCTAATCGGGCGAGCTGGATGCCAGCTCAGCGAGCTGCCCTGCGGGAATCGGTTTAAAAGACTGATTCCTGGTCCAACGACGCCACGATCGACCCCACGTCTTCCCACCTGCAAAAGGATACTAATTAGGTCAGAAAGAGGGTCCGAACCGCGTCTATAAATAGGAAATTCCAATTGTAAATTAGATATCTTTCATTCTTGTAAATTACTTTAGCTTTTCACCCTTGAAGAATCCTCTCCACCTCCTCCATCTCCTTCAACCTCCATTGAAGAAGCTTTGAAGCTCCGTCCACCGAGGATTATTCAAGGTCCGTCCTTAAGTCTTAGGAAGCCGGCTGCAGGGTAGACAGGTTCCCTGAAAGGGATTTTCTTATCTCCTTTCATCTAATTATGTTTTTAGCCCTTGATACAGTCTATGAATCCTAGACTAATTGTATCCCGTGACAATGTTCTTCATCTTTAATGATATTTTAGCTCTTATTTTGTTCAATGATTTATTTATTTAATATTTGTCTTACGCTTTATTCAATTGGTTTAACTCATTCAAAAGCCCCAAAATCTAGTTGGCATATATTGTGAGCTGAATCTGACCTAGTCAGAGCCTAGGAGATTGACGACCTCTTAGTTGATTAAGCCCAAATTGCGGAGCCTTAGACCTAGTTTCGGCCTTACAAGGGAATCACGCACTAGGGACTTCAGGAGGGTAAGTAGGGTTAATCGCCTTGAATACAAGTGACTTAGATTAGGTTTTTAATCAATTGACCTAATAACCTATCTTTATTATTATCGTTCATACCATGTTCCTTGGGGTAATTGCATTAGTGAAGGATCACTTAGGAGTAGAATAACATTAGGAGTAAAATAACTTAGTTAGAATTAGAATAACTTAGCTAGAAGTAGAGTAATTCAACTAGGAGTAGATTAACTTAATCAAAACCAACTTAAAACCCACACAACCTAGATAACACCTGAGACCTAGTAGCTCGATACTTGCAAGAATAAATCCTGTGGATTCGATACCTGGACTTTCCAGATTTTATTACTTGATAACGATGGGGTACACTTATCCCTTAGTGAGTCTTCAATAGAAGACGCATCAAGTTTTTGGCGGCATTGCCGGTGATTTATTTCTTCTACAATATCGAACCAAAGGTCGATTTGTTAGTTTAGGCATTCCTTTGTGAATATCCTTTGTTTATATCGTTCATACTTGTTTATATATATATAATTCTATATACTTGTTGATATATTATCATACAATCATTTCATACAATCTGTAGTATTATACTTCTTATATACTTGTAAAATCTCTTTTTTTTCCAGCAATTATGGACAACAGAGCTCTAGAACCGTCCATGGATTACCTTAATAAGAAAATGGATTTCCTTGTGGCCTCCTTTGGTCGTAATAACCAAACAAGGATAGCATTGTGTGCACAATGTGGAAAGAATCACCCCGGTGAGGTATGCCATGTCAACCACCATGTACCTAGAGGTGAGAATGTAAGTTATTCGGGTAATCGTCAAAGGTATAACTCTGAACCCCCAACTTACAACTTTTATGATCGAGAACACACACGATATCCGTCAGGGCCATACGTGGCACCCACAGATAATTTTCCTTATCCCCTTCCTAATTCGGGTAATCGTCAAAGGTATAACTCTGAACCCCCAACTTACAACTTTTATGATCGAGAACACACACGATATCTGTCAGGGCCATACGTGGCACCCATAGATAATTTTCCTTATCCCCTTCCTAATTCTGATTCTTATGACAGGAAAACAGAGCACTCGGAAGGAATAATGGTTCTTTTAAAAGAAATATCCATTCGACTCGCAGCCAACGAGGAGGTATGCAGAAACTTGAGCGAACAGCTCGCTATGATTAGACAGGAGGAAAGGGAATACCAAGAGGCGTTCTTCTCACAAGAGGAAACGGTTCAGGCCATCACCTTGAGAAGTGGCAAGGAAGTGGACACACTCGTGCCACCCCAATCACAAACACAACCGTCACCTCAGTTAAGTAAGGAACTATAAGTGGTAAGCAACCCCGGTCCCGTGCCTGAAACTTCAGGTCATGGAGTAGCTGTAGAGAAAGTAGTTAGGCCTTATGCACCAAAACTTCCATTTCCCCAGAAACAGAAAAAGGCCAACTTAGATAAGAAATTTGCTAGATTTTCGGAAATCCTTAGTAGATTAGAAATTAATATTCCATTAATGGAAGTACTAGAGGAAAAGCCAAACTATGCAAAGTTTCTTAAAGACATGTTGTCGAAAAAGCAAAAGTTTGGGGAAAATGAGATAGTGGCTCTAACGGAACAATGTTCGGCCATAATCACTCATAAATTACCCCAAGCTTTGTTGGAGTTTAGTGTCCTAAAGACAATTGTTTTAGGATATAAATATCAATGAATAAATTGTTTATTTAATCATTTGTTTAATCAGATATATGGCATTAAAATGTAACTATATATAAAGGCACAAATCTTTCATAAAGAAAGTAACCCTAAGTTTATTTAAGTAGTTATAAAGTGTTCATACAAGCATGAAGTGAGACTGTACTTTATAATAGACCAATAGACTTAAAGTAAACCCAAGTCGAGTAATATGTTATAGGGGTTGGCATATTACTGTTGAGACTTGCATGTAACAGTGTTTTCTGTTGAGACAGAAAGCTGATCTCACAAGCTTTAGATATTTAGATATCTAGATAGTTACATGGATCCGGTGAAGGAGTTCATTAGGATTGGGACCCGACTTGAGATAACATAATGGATTGATTTATCTAATGTGTCAACTGTTCATCTCATTGGTATTAGTAGGTATAACTAATCCTCAGACTCAAACATTCGTTAATTAGTGATTCTTGATTATGGAGTCT
The DNA here is from genome assembly GCF_963576675.1 of Euphorbia lathyris. Lineage (NCBI taxonomy): Eukaryota > Viridiplantae > Streptophyta > Magnoliopsida > Malpighiales > Euphorbiaceae > Euphorbia > Euphorbia lathyris. The sequence continues at coordinate 31,561,224 of NC_088910.1, read as the reverse complement.
GATACTTTGATTTTGTGCGAGCACGATCCAACAGGTGAGAGCCTGGGGTGTGTGAGAGCAGGGTTGGGTATCACACAAAGTAATTACAGAATAGTTAATGTCAGATTGAGCATTCGTCACTCCCGATAAGTGGGCGATATATCCAAATGGCCGCTTGTGGTGAATTGACTAAAATCCTTGCAAGGTGATGGAGTTAAGAGTAGAAATGAACATTTCACTTAACTTTTCTTTTCAGAGTGAATTCAACCTGTACAAGTAAAATCGGACTCTTCGTTATATGTAACCTTGACACGTTCCGTGGTTATAAGGAATTGACCAACAAGATATAGTTGATGAAGGATCGTATTATACTGTACCTAATGCTGAAAGGTTAACGTCAGTTATCAACCTGACTTCTTAATTGCTCTGGGGGAATATCATAGGTTCTGCTAGTAACAGCTCGCGACGGTATTCCGTTATATATATGTTGGAATTAATCGTGATGAATAATTTAAAAGGATATATACGGCTAGTGGCAATAAAAAACCTAATGGGTCGCATATGGGACTTGGCATCGGAGGAAGAAAATGTAATTAGTGAGACACTATATATATGGGCCGAAATTTGTAGATTAATTAGGGATACATTAATTTGATTAATAATTATAATTTGATTATGGTTATGAATTAAATTAAAGGATTATCTGATAATATTAATTAGAAGTTTTTATGTGATTGAAACTCTAATTAATTATCCCTATCATTAATTAATTATTAATTTGATTAATAATAATTATCTAGATATAATTAGTTATTATTTAGATAATAGTAAAGTGTTTATTTAATTATCTAATTAGGAATCCTATTCCGAATAAGATTCTAATTATTTAATTTCCTAACACAACTGGGATTAGAGTTTTGAGAAGTCTATAAATAGACTCCCTAATCCCATATTTCGACCAACACACAAAAAAGGAGGAGAGGAATCGTTCCGTCTTTCGTCTCGGCTAATTTACTTTATTTCTTACTCTCTCTTTGATCTCGTATCAATTTATGTTAGAGGCAATCATTGCGATTGCTATTATTAGGGTTTATTACTGATTAGTTATTCTTTTCTGTGTTGTTTGTTTTGTTGTGCTCATGAAAGAAGAAAAGACAAACAAAAGGAGAAAATAGTTTTTGCTCCTCCTACATCAGGTCAGTTCACGTTTTCGCGGATTCCCGAAGATTGAACCGACGGATCATCACGATTTTTGGACAGGAGCTTCTAGACATATTCTTCCTTGTTTTCACCGTTGGGATTTTCATTCGGAGGTCTGGAAGGTCTGTTCGGGTAGGGGACAGATTCGTTGACAGATTCTATCTCTTTTTGAAGTTGTGGGCACTTCGTTTGCAACGTTAGATAGATCGTCATAAAGGTATTTCGTTTTATCCCTCTTTATATGAAATAACAATTAACAGATCTTGGAAAATGGAAATAGATAAAATAGATAAAATTTTATTATTCCGCTGCGCCTAGGCTTATCTAGATAAAATAGATTATAAAGTTAATTAAAGGACTAAATTGAAAATGTAATTAATCTAAAGGATTAATTTGATTAACTTAAATATTACATAAAGGGTTTATGTAATCAACCAATTAAATTTATTTAATTGAGTCTTTGTATTTTTGGAGTTATGGACATATTTGGACCCTGTATAACAGTTATTTAGTCTTTTGGTATTTTCAAAAATAGGACATGCGTGTCATGTCTTATCTACTCTCTATTGTAATTTCTCTTCTCATCTAAGTCCCTTCAAATTAGTTGAAGTATTCTCTAGTAGTATAGAAATTGATGTTGATGTAATTTCAAGGCGCCAAGGAAAAGACGGAGGACCCAAGGAGAAATATGTAATAGTTAGTATTTCCCTAGGTTTAACCTTTTATTCCGTTTCTGGCTCAACGAAATAATTTAGATAATATGTCCATAACTACCAATGTAAATTGTATGTGTCTGATGTATTCTAAAGCAAATCAAGACTAGGTTAGATTATGAGACTTAAAATAAATATCCCTCGCCAATTAAAAGTTAAGTAAATAAGCAAGTTATTAAAATCGGTTGCCCCTCCCTAATATTATAATTCAGCCGGCAGTACTGGGGGCCTTTGGGTTGTTGAGTAAACTCAAGCTCGGGGTCTTATGGTAACACCTGAATTATCGAAAATCGCTTTTTCATGAATATGGGGTAATACTTAAATTAGATTATGATATTTGGATGGGTAAACTCATGTTGTCATAAACTAATGAGCAATATGGTTGGGATTGATAAACGACACATATCAGTTACTAATGTGGTTAGTAACCCAATAACCTAGGAATCACATTGTTGATGTGATTGATTGTATGAATCTACCTAACAAATGAGACTAGCTTATTGAGTAAACTCAAGGTGAAATTTCATGAGTTAGGATCCTAGCTCACTAAAGGATTTGTGAAATTCTTCGAATTACCATGGAGGGTTATTAATTTGGTAAAATAGTGGGAGCAATTTAAAAAACATAAAAGACCAACCTATTTAAATTGAAATATATTAAAGCAAATGAATAACATACGTCACTCTATCTCACTTTCAAGTAAATACTCTGAATCATCATGTCTAAAATTGATCTACGTAATATTTTAACCGATAACAAATTGAATAGTTTAAAATTCACCAACAACTTTGGCAAACTCAAAATTGTTTTGAAGTTCGAAAAGATTGGGCATGCCGATGCCCAATGCCCTAGTAGATGATGCTCCTGTCAAAAGATTGATGTTTACTAGAAGCACCAATCATATGACGAGCGTACATGATGTATCACACTTGCAGCTATGGCACTTTGTGTCAAGACGATTGACTACATCACCAAAAATTTCTAGTATTAGTTTTGTAATGGATAATGAATTAAGTGTCGACTTAGTTCTCGATCCCTCTTGGAGATTTATTCATAAGTTCATCATGAACTATAAAATGAATAACTTAGAGACCTCTATAAAAGAGCTCTGGAATATTCTCAAGTCAGTTGAGCCCAAATCCTAAGAAAGTGATGTAAGCACTTGGTATTGAGGGATCTCATGAGTGAAAAAGGAAGTTTTCCAATTCTAAAGAACCCAAGTCAATAAAAGCAAGTAGGGAATACCACCAATATGGTAAAGAAAGGAAATGGAAGAAGAATTGTAAGAAGTACTTAGACTCTCTCTAGAAGACGGGTTAGGATGGTGCTTTTACATTTGGAATTAAAAGATAGATAATTCAACCTACTTGTGGGAATGCCACTTAGCCTATATAAACGAAAAACACATGTTCAAGCTTCATCAAGAATGGGTGTTGAGCGATTTCCGCAAGTGCACGGTATACGCTTGTAGTAATAAAAGATATCGAACCCACAGAGAACGCTTTTTAACTAAAACTTTATTTAATTCGGTTTAATCACGTGTTTAGGTTTAATAAAAGAAATACGTTTTAATTGATGGAATTGGTTTTGGTAAATTAGGATTAGATAGAAGGATTATATCGAGTTTAGAGAACAGATCTGTTTTGGAATTTTGATTACAAAACAGATACTTCCGTAATTGGAATAAAATAAAAGGTATAAAACTTATTTTCATAAAGCAAAGAAAGCAACTTTAACTTTGTAAGATTATGGACATGTAACGATATAGCGATATACTCAATTAAATGGCTTTGAACCGTAGAAATCCCCCTGATCTTGAGGTGATTCCTACCTTAATCAAACTAGTGTTTTATGTCTGATAAGCCGCGATCAGCGATCATGTCATCCATAAAAACTAAATCTGTCAAGTGTTCAACAAAGTTCTTATATGAATAAGATGGAATAGAACGTTTTAATAAAAAACACCAGTTTATCATTTTGAAAATCATTTTGTCAGAACAATATCAAAATAATCAACAGTAAGAATATATTGAATAAATAGGTATATCATTAATGAAATGTGAATTTTCACAAGTTAACAGAGAAGTAGAAACTTGGACAGCATTGTAATGAAAACTTTGAGATCCGGGTTGACAATCTTTCTCTCAAACTCCGTAGGTGCGTCAAACCTCATGCGCTTCAGCCGTCAATTCTTCTCGCTGGATCTTCGGAATAGAGACTGATCTCGTCCACTACCAGAATGAAAACTAAACTAATACTGTTTTTATAACTAATCTAATAATAATTCGTGTACAGCACGATTGTTTACACAGAAATGAAATCTAACTTTCTGATTCTTTTCTGAATCAGACACTCAACATAATAACTTTCTTCTCTAATTTCTCTAACTTTTCCAATCTCTTTAATTCTGAAATGGATCACTTATTTATAGTTATTGAAGGGTTGTAAATGATGGGTCGTGTTCGTTGGTGAAGGGTCGCTTTTATCCAAACGAACAGACGCGTTTTTCCGATTACAACATGTGTTTTGTGTGCAGAACGGTTCGCTGTCGCGACTGAGATTCTGAAAATCTCAGTCACGACAGGGGGTATAGGGACGAGTGAAAACTTCATTTTTCTCCCGAGCTGGCTTCCGTAAGTCGCGAATGAGATTCTGAAAATCTCAGTCGCGACAGAGAGAATTCTCCCTGTCTCTCGACTGCTTTTCGTCCTCCTTGAGCATTCTTCTGACTGATATGCATTCTTGGTACGTTTTTTAGGTTTTTCCTCCATTTTAGCTCCGTTTTAGTTCCGTTTTCGCTCCTATTTGGATTTTACCAAATAATTAAGTACCTTGCATCAAAGAAGTAAATAAAGACGTAAAAGTATTCCAAATGAATATAATTAGCACGATTTCAATGTAATTTTAACGTATTTATATATGATATTTTAGGTATATTTTGGGCTTAACAATGGGCTTATAGAATCAGTTGATTTTGAATCAATGGACACATGTAAGTCTTGTTTAAAGGCAAAGATGACTAAGACACCCTTTAGCAATAAAGGAGAACGTGTATCAGACACTCTAAGACTAGTGCATTCATATGTATGTAGTCATACATCAAACACAAGCAAGAGAAAGGTTCAATCACTTCATTAGCTTCATAAGATGATCATACCAGATATTGATTCATCTACTTGATGAAGCATGACTCAGAAGCTTTTGAGAAAGTTCAAATGCTTCAAGAATGAAGTAAGAAAAACAAACAAGAAAGAATATTATAGTGCTTCGATTAGATCGTCGTGGAGAATGTCTTTCTAATGATTTCCTGAATTATCTAAATGAATATGGATTCACTCATAATGGACTCCTCCGTATACACCACGATGTATCTGAAAGGAGAAATTGTGCTCTATTAGATATAGTACGATCCATGATGAGCACAATTTCTCTTCCAGAGATGTTCTAAGGCTACACCCTAAGAACTGCCTTAATTACCTTGAACCGAGTATCCACAAAACCGCCAGTTCTATTCCTTTTGAATCGTTCATAGGAAAAGAAACCCAGTTTATCTTCCATGAGAATTTAGGGTTGTTCAGCATATGTCAAATGCATAAACATCAGATTAAGTTAGACCCTAAATCTGATAAATACTTCTTCATTGGATATCCGAAAGAAAAGTAGGAGATTAGTTCTATCATCTAGGTGATCAAAAGTAACAGTATCCAAAGACGTTATACTTCTAGAGAAAGAGTTTCTTCTAGAAACACAAGTAGAAATCATGATTGAACTTGAGGAAGTTCAAAGAAGAAGAATTGGCTGAAATAGTGGAAGCTATGGTGGAACCCGAATCTGTCTCACAAGATGAGACACTGGTGACATTACTAACTCATGGTTCTGGTCGACTTCATCAAATCCCAAAGAGATTTGGATTTCTAGTGGGAGCCGATGAAATTCCAAAGAGATTTGGATTTCTAATGGGAGACGACAAAGAGGTTCACGTGTTAGACGATAAACCTATGACTTATGAGAAGGCTCTTGTAAACCTATACATGTAAACTAGTGGGAGCTCGTATAAGCCTTTACATGTAAACTAGTGGGAGCTTGGTCATTTACTTAGTATTATACGTCAACGATATTCTACTAATGGGAACGACGTAGCTATACTGTAATCGGTGAAATTTTTGGTTATCAGATAAAATTCTCCATAACAGACTTGAGAGAAGCAGCTTATATCTTAAGGATTAAGATCTATGGAGATAGATTGAGAAAACTGCTTGACGCCTCCCAGTCTAAATACGTTGACAAAGTGCTCAAAGCGTTTTACACTAAGACCTAAACATCACTTTTGCTTTAAGCATGACAAAGTCGATTATAGGTCAATCTGAGTGATGGTCATTGGATTGTTGTCAAGAACATTCTTAAGTACTTAAAATGATTGAAGATATGTTCCAGGTATATGGAGATACAATTTGAAAGTTGGAGACTTTCAGATGCAAGTCATCAAACAGATAAAGATGATCTTACAGAATACAAGTTTATTCTGAAAGAGGTACGATTAGCTGGAATAGTTCCGAGCAGGAAATCGTGACCAAGCCAGTAAATTAAATCAGAGTATATATATATATATATATATATATATATATATATATATGTAGCAGCTTTGGAAGTAGCTTAAAAGGAAGTTTGGAATGCAAGTTCATTAATGAACTAGGCGTGGTACCTGACATTGTTAATGAGATTAACAATAGGGCTGTTGCTCTTGCTAAGGGACCACAGTCTCATAATACGTCCAAACACTACCTCAGTCGTTACCATCTCTTTCGAGAGATAACAATGAGAGTAGATGTGAGAATTAAAAGAGTACCCACCAAGGCACAATCTTATAGATCCATTTAAAGAATGCCTTACCCCAAAAGGTTCATAATTGTCATACGAACGCTTATGGGAATGTTTTTAGAAACAATTGGCTTTAGTCCAAGTGGGAGAATGTTGGAGTTTAGTGTCCTAAAGACAATTGTTTTAGGATATAAATATCAATGAATAAATTGTTTATTTAATCATTTGTTTAATCAGATATATAGCATTAAAATGTAACTATATAGAAAGGCACAAATCTTTCATAAAGAAAGTAACCCTTGTTGGTCCCTTATAACGTTACAAGTATAGTTCCAAGAGGGGGGTTAGGAACTATTTAAACTTTTTTGACGTTAAGTCTGAATTCTTTTTCTTTGAAAAGATTTGGACAGCGCGCTGAGTGAATTAAGACACTAGCTTAGTACTATAACCGAGTACTCAGCTTCTCCTTTCTATTCTCTAGAAATGATAAATGTTTGTCCTAAACAATGATTGCTAAGACACCTTAGATGATTGAATAATCACTCTAGACTTTTACACAAAGATATGAAAATATAGTGTAAGGTTGCTTTGCTTTTTGCTTGCAGAACTTCTTGTAGAGATTTGGTCAGCGTAATGGCTTGATCAAAAGTTCTGTGTGGAATGAAGCTTCTGATGGCACGATTTATAGAGACGTCTTGAGGCATCGGTCATTTCGAATTTCGAAATAACCGTTGGAGGGAAACGGCTTCCTGTCGTTGTCATCCTGACTTGCTCAGAGCTCTAGGCCAATCAGATTTGAGTATCTTCTGTTGGTCCCTTATAACGTTACAAATATAGTTCCAAGGGGGGGGGGGGTTAGGAACTATTTAAACTTTTTCGACATTAAGTCTGAATTCTTTTTCTTAGGAAAAGGTTTTAACAGCGGCGCTGAGTAAACAGCAAGATACTAGCTTAGTCAACTTGTGACTAGGTCAGTTTCTTAGCTTGAGTCAGGAGATAGCACTTAAAGTCTATTCCTGAGCTCAGATGTTTAATGCGCACAACTCAGCTTGACCTCTTCACTTGGTCAGTTTTTGATTATTTAAGCAAGCAATAAATATAAGGAGTTAAAGGTAAGAAATACGTTACTCGGCAGATTTATCCAGGTTCGGCTTTCAAGCCTACGTCTTGTCCCCGGAACATGTTCCGAGATTTCTAATTATCTACTGAGCTCTTTAACGGTAGAGCATCAAACCTTTACAATCTTAGCAACTGAGTATAACAAGAGTACCTTCCTCTATACCTCTACTCAATCCTAATCTCACGCTGAGTACCATAACCGAGTACTCAACCTCTCCTTTCTAATCTCTAGAAATGATAAGTGTTTGTCCTAAACAAAGATTTGCTAAGACACTTTAGATGATTCAGAATCACTCTAGACTTTTACACAAAGATATGAAAATATAGTGTAAGATTGCTTTGCTTTTTGCTTGCAGAACTTGCATAGAAATTTGGTCAGCGTAATGGCTTGATCAAGTTATGTGTTGAATGAAGCTTCTGATGGCACTATTTATAGAGACGTCTTGAGGCATCGGTCATTTCGAATTTCGAAATAACCGTTGGAGGGAAACGTCTTCCTGTCGTTGTCATCCTGACTTGCTCAGAGCTCTCGGCCAATCAGATTTGAGTATCTTCTGTCCTCGGTCAGCTTTTAGTCAGCTCGGCAGAGTGTCTCCCCTTTTATGGTAAAGTCAACTGGACAGCATACTGTGTCGTCTGAACTTTACCCAAAGTGGAAATACTTTGTCTGGAAGTTTTCCTTAGCCAGCTGCTGTCTTGTACGCTTTGTCGAATCAACTCAGCAGCTTCATTCCGAAGTTGTTCCCTGAAGGTCTTCTAGATCCTTCATCCGCTGAGTTGCGTTTTGTCCACAACGACAACGTTTTGACATACGCGGGCCGAGTTGCCTTTGGACTATTTGACTTGGGCTTTGACTTTCATACTGGGCTTGGGCCTTTTAATTCTTGTGTCTTATAAACATTTTAACTCAACATTGAACAAACACATTAGTAGAATAAATCAAAGCATTTAAACTTAGTGTGTTTAGAATATTATACTTAAACAATTTTGTCAAATCAAAATTATGTGGAAAGGTGTTTCAACATCTTCTGTCCTCGGTCAGCTTTTGGTCAGCTCGGCAGAGTGTCTCTCCTTTTATGGTAAAGTCAACTGGACAGCATACTGTGTCATCTGAACTTTACCCAAAGTGGAAATACTTTGTCTGGAAGTTTTCCTTAGCCAGCTGCTGTCTTGTACGCTTTGTCGAATTAACTCAGCAGCTTCGTTCCAAAGTAGTTCCTTGAAGGTCTTCTAGATCCTTCTTCCGTTGAGTTGCGTTTTGTCCACAACGACAATGTTTTGACATACGCGGGCCGAGTTGCCTTGAACTATTTGACTTGGGCCGTGACTTCCGTATTGGGCTTGGGCCTTTTAATTCTTATGTCTTATAAACATTTTAACTCAACATTGAACAAACACATTAGTAGAATAAATCAAAGCATTTAAACTTAGTGTGTTTAGAATATTATACTTAAACAATTTTGTCAAATCAAAATTATGTGGAAAGGTGTTTCAACAAACTCCCCCATTTTGATGTTGGCAAAACTATTCAGCGAAGAACTCAGTATTGAGCTCCCCCATGACAGTTGACCTAATTTACTTAGCAAACTCCCCCGTAAGGGTTGAGCTACTGACTTAGTCAGTTTTCAGATGTAGGTCAGCTTATGGAACATATTCTATTTTACTCAGTGTTTAAGCAGAAGATTTTATCATACAGAGGGCGCTAAGTAATTAGTTGTTCAATGAGTTTTATAAGACAATGCTTTTATAAACATATAAATCAATGTCAAACATGTTATCAGCATTGGGTTCAATCAATAAGTTTTATAAGCATTTAAACGAGGCTGATTCAATTGAAGATACATAAATACTTAATACACAGCATCGTAAAAAATAATTCATAACACAGTGTTTGAATAAAAGATGCATGTATTGATATTAATATAGGTAGTCAGCGTTTACAAAATAAGAAACAAGACAAGCAAACAGACTACATACTTAGCCTATACTGAGCTAGCCTATATCTACTTCTTTTTCTTCTGTTTGGACTGACTAGACTCATGCTGTGTTCTCGCTATATCTTTCTCCCCCGTTTTGTCAGCATCGGGAGGAGGGATCCTAAAGGCATCAGTTAAGACTGCTCGGGTCAGCTCTGTGGAAAGTGCTTTAAGTCTATCAGCGCTTTCATTGACTCCGTCGAAGATAGCAACTCCATTATCGGAGACTTCGAGGGGTATATTGAGTTCAGCAGCGCTGATCATGCTGATGATGAAGGCTTGAGATTTACCTATCCAGGTAAGAGCTTCAGACAGGCCAGCAACGACTTGATGAAAAGTCTTCAGTAAGGATGTGTCGTAGTATTGACGTTGAATGTTGCTGTGACGTATGTGGTTGAAGGTTTTTCTGGTGATAGACAACATTTCATTCTGCTTCATAGCGTCAGTGTCCATCTCTTGCTTGTTTAAGTTCAGCAATCGAACGGCCTCACCAATTTTCTCAACGGAGCGCTGAGAATAAGAAACCATTTACTCATTAGTTTTGAGTTGCTCGGTGTGAAGCTGAGCAAAGAGCATCTTCACTTCATCAGAGGTAGCATAGCGTGTGTTCGCAGCTGACAAAGTCTGAACTTGTTGTTGTAGAGCGTTTAAGTGTTGAATGGTTATCAGCTGGATCTCAGCCAGCTTTGCGATGGAATCCTGCTTAGCTTGCTGTGCTTGATAGGTAATGATGATACTCAGCAAGTCCTTAAGTCCCCTAACTTCGTTTAGAAGCTGAGTTACTTGGGAGAGTTGAGTAGTCTCTACATTAGTAGACCCAGCAGCAGGAGTAGAAGATTGTTGAAGGTCTTTGATCAAAGTCTGCACTGAGTCGATGATGCGTTTGCCAGACTCAGTGACATTCATATAGCTAAGAGATCCTTCATGTAGTTGCCCAGTTACATCAGTATGACCGGATGGAAGAGGAGTTAGTGGGATAACCTGGTCAGTGACTGGAATTTGGTTTTCAATCTACACTTGGTTGAATTGAGGACGAGTTTGATCGGCAGATAAGTTGATTGGAGAAGTAGAAATTCGAATACTGTCAGTGCTGACGGGGGCAGATGTGTTTGGAGATAGCATAATTCTTGGATGGACAGCATTGATAGTAGTCGTCTCAACTTGACTTGTTGAGTTGGCGGAAGCATTTAAGTCGGCATGTTCCTGTTGGGAAGAAACAGAGGCTTGCTTTTCGATGGATGCCGATGGAGCAGAAGATGGTTGCTTTTTAAAAAATTTCAACTTGAGTTTGGAAGGGTCTAAGGTTGGTTTCTGAATGATGAAGTCAGTGACATTTGGTAGTTGAACAGGAGGCTCGCTGACTGTCTTCTCACTTGCTTTAACCAATCTTCTTTTGCGAGGAGGAGTGTCAGCTTGAATAGACTCTCCTGAGTGAGATGGAGAAGATTCTTCTTTCCCAGCATTAAGCTGGACAGCTTGCTCTTGGACTTGATCAACATTGTGTTGGTCAAGTTCTTGTTCTTCTCCAGTAGCCAACCCAGTATTGGCATGCTCAACTTCATTCTCACTAGCTGTCTCCTCGGAGTCAGCTTCATCACTATCTTCTTCCCCCTGTTCCTCATCTTCTTCATCCTCCCCATCTAGTTCTTCCTCAACTTGTGCAATGAACTGATCGTCCAGTTGCACATCATCCTCTTGCTGAACAGCCTCAGTTCCTAGACACTAGGTGTAGTGAGAATCACCAGGAACAATTATGTCAATACGGATGGCATCGATGGGAGTCAGTTGAGAAGACTTCTGCTTCTTCCGAGGTTGCTCATCAGCATCAGTCCTTTCCTCAGTTTCAGGCTCATCTTGCCTGCTCTGTTTCTCAGCTGACTTAGGTCTCTCCTGACCTGGTTCAACAACTGACTTAGGCTTCTTTGCCTTAGGCTCAGCTTTCTTTGAAGTGGTCTCAACAGCTTTCCTCTTGCGGTCAGCTGGAGCCTTAGTTCTTCGTCCTTTCTTCGGGATAGCTGTTTCCTCAGCTTATTATTCACCAGTAGCAGTAGTTTTTCCTTTCTTCAGAGGCTGATTGAACTTCAAAGCCCTCAGCGAAGCTGTTGTGATTTCAGAACCCTGAGTCTTTTCCTCGCCATCAAGATCAATTTTGTGGTCTAGAAGGATCCTGGTGATGAGCGATCCTAGCCTCAGCGTGCCAGTGCTTCGTAGGAAGCCAGCGATAAGGAAGACTGGCATGTTGATTGGTTTGTACGTCAGCATATGCCATATGAAGCATTTCTCAAAGTTCATTGCTGAGGTAGTGCAATTAATCTTCGGATAGATGAAGTAGGTCAGCAGATAGTGAGCCATTTTCTGATGTTGACCCATCGAGGTGCTGGAGATTTCACCTGCGTGGCCAACTGGTTTGCAGAAGTGAATAGAATACCCAGTGCCATCCTGATCTCCAGATCTCCTTAGCCTTGCTCCCTCAGTTTTTAACTTGAGCAGATTCCCTAGTTAGAGAGGGTTGATGAAGATGGTTTTCTCTTTCACCACCGTTACCAGATAGTCCTGGTTATCATCAGCAACGCGGAGGTTGTGGTAAAACTCCTTTACAAGTTCAGGATAGGTGGGATCCCTAATTGAAAACAGCTCAGTCCATCCATTCTGTGAAATCCACTCACAGAAGGGTTGTTCGGATTGTACGAAGGCTTCAGATACCCATCTTGAGGGCTCAACCTTCCATTCTCGGACGTTTTCGAAGACCTTTGAATAGGTCCTGACTTTGGCAGGCTTTCCCTTACCAGAGGAGGCTTGGCCAGCTTTTCCTTTACTGGGTGTGGAAGGATTTCTAGTAGGTTCATCGGAGCTGGGTTTAGAGTGACCAGCGCCGGAAAGATTAATGGAAACCTTAGTCATATTTTGGAGAAGAAAGTATAGAAATCTTAGAGAGAGAGAGAGAGAGTTTCTTAGCCAGAAGAGTTCGATAATCGTAAAGAATAACAATGGGGAATTACCCATTATTTATAGAGGTGAGGTGTGGATTTTATCGAATCCATGTGTCAGTTTTGCCTTGGGATTGTCAATCGACAAAGATCCTGGCATTTATGACACATTCGGCGCGTACGTCATCCTAGGTGGCTATTCGCGTGCTTTGAGCAATAAGTGCAACGGATCTAACACTCAGCGTTTAGAATACTAAGCGTTTTGGATTCTGAGTGGTCAGTAGTATATGAAAGGATGATTTCTTAGTTTAAGATTACTACTCGGTGTGCACATTCACTCAGTGTTGATATTCATTTGGTGTTAAGTTGTACTCAGTATAACAATCACTCAGCATGCATTTACATTAATCATTCAGCATAGTAATTCACTCAGCGTACATTAACATTTTAGAATAGGAATTTACTGAAGAGGATTAAACATACCAATGGCTTCTCTCAGTATGCTGAACTGCTCACGAGCCAGTGGCTTTGTGAAGATATCGGCAAGCTGTTCATCCGTTGGGACAAAGGTCAGCTTTATCTCACCCTTGAGTACATGATCTCTTATGAAGTGATGTCGAATGCTGACATGCTTCATTCTGCTGTGCTGGATTGGGTTCTTTGACAGATTAATTGCACTTTTGTTGTCACATCTAACTTCAATTGTCTTTGTTTGAACACCATAGTCCTCCAGCTGTTGCTTAATCCATAAGACTTGGGCAACACAGTGGCCAGCAGCAATGTACTCAGCTTCAGTGGTAGACAAGGCTACTGACGCTTGCTTCTTGCTGAACCAGGATACAAGACAGCTCCCTAAGAAGTGACATCCTCCAGAGGTGCTTTTTCGTTCAAGCTTATCCCGTCCATAGTCAGCGTCAGTGTATCCAACGAGTGTGAAATCATGAGTGTTAGGATACCATAAACCTGCATTCACTGATCTTTGCAAGTATCTAAGGATTCTTTTTACAGCAATGTAATGAGATTCCTTAGGGTTAGATTGATATCTAGCATAGTAGCATACTGAGAACTAAATGTCCGGTCTACTTGCTGTTAAGTAAAGTAGAGAGCCTATCATACCTCGATACAATTTGCTGTCTATTGACTTACCATTCTCGTCAGCGCATAGGATAGTATCAGTGCCCATAGGAGTGGATATTGGCTTACAATTTTCAAGATCATACTTCTTCAATATCTCCTTGGCATATTTAGCTTGGCTGATGAAGATGCCATTTTTTCCTTGTTTAATTTGAAGTCCAAGGAAGAAGTTGAGTTCTCCCATCATTGACATCTCAAACTCAGTTTGCATTTGCTTGCTAAATTCCTTGCACATTGATTCGTTAGTTGCACCAAATATAATATCATCAACATAAATTTGAGCCAGCAGGGTATCTTTACCCTTTTTCTTAATGAATAAGGTTGTATCAGCTTTGCCTCTGACATAATTTCTGGTCAGCAGGAAACTGGTCAGCCTCTCATACCAAGCACGTGGTGCTTGCTTGAGGCCGTACAGAGCCTTTGTGAGTTTATAAAAGTGGTTTGGGAATTTAGAATCCTCAAACCCTGGAGGTTGATTAACATAAACTTCCTCGTTTATAACTCCATTAAGAAATGCACTTTTTACATCCATTTGAAACAATTTAAAATTCATGTAAGATGCATATGCACATAAGATACATATTGCTTCTAGCCTTGCCACTGGGGCAAAGGTCTCACCGTAGTCAATACCTTCTTGCTGACTGTAGCCTTGAGCTACAAGTCTTGCCTTATTCCTGACTACATTCCCTTGCTCATCCAGCTTGTTGCGGAAGACCCATCTTGTTCCAATGGTCTTCTGAGTCCTTGGATGTGGCACTAACTCCCATACATCATTTCTCCGGAATTGATCTAGTTCCTCTTGCATTGCGCTCATCCAGAATTCATCTGGCTCAGCCTTAACGAAGTTCTTTGGTTCTTGAACTGAGACGAACGCAATGTTGCTGAGGTACCTCCTGAGTTGATTCCTTGTCATCAGGGTATTCCCAGCAGAATCAAGGATTGCACTCTCTGAGTGTCCTCTTGGAATCCTTATCTCTTTAGGTAAATTGATGTCTTGTGCTGTCTGTGTTTCAACAATCTCTGTAGGAGTAGACAGGTCAGTGAAAACAATCTTAGGTTCACTCTTACTCTTTATCAGCCTTTTAGTGAATGACTCAACAGCTGGTTCTAGGTCAGCAGCTGTTTCTTGATCAGCTGGAGCTGAGTGTGGATCATCCTCAGTCAGCGGCTGGTATCTACCTGCAGGGTTAGTTTCATCGAACTCTACATGTATTGACTCTTCTAAAACTTGAGTTCGTTTATTGAAAACTCTGTATACTTTGCTGTTTGTTGAGTAGCCTAAAAAGATAGCCTCATCAGCTTTTGAATCAAATTAGCTAAGCTATCTTTGGTATTCAGAATAAAACATTTACAGCCAAAGGCACGAAAGTATCCAATATTGGGCTTTCGTCCTTTCCAAAGCTCATAGAGGGTTTTCTTTAATATAGGTCTAACTAAAGCCCTATTAAGAATATAGCACGCTATGTTAACAGCCTCACCCCAAAAATACTTTGGAAGCCTATGCTCATCCAGCATTGTCCTGGCTATTTCAACCAAGGTTCTGTTCTTCCTTTCTACAACCCCATTTTGTTGAGGTGTTCTAGGAGCAGAAAAATTATGGTCAATGCCGCTGGCTTCACAGAATTCAACAAACTTTTGGTTTTTGAATTCTCCACCATTATCACTTCGGATGTGAGCCAATTTTAGGTCTTTGTCATTTTCAAGTTTTCTAACCAAGTTTGAAAATGTCTCAAAGGTTTCATCCTTGCTACTCAGCAAGATGACCCAAGTGTACCGAGAGAAGTCATCTACAATGACCAAGGAAAATCTTCTTCCACCCAGACTCAGCGGCTGGACTGGACCAAAGAGATCCAAGTGTAGCAATTCTAACGGACGCTTAGTTGAGACAATGTTTTTACTTTGAAAAGATTGTTTAGTTTGTTTTCCAGCTTGGCAAGCATGGCATAGTTGATCTTTTACAAATTTGAGTTCTGGCAATCCCTCAACCAATTGATTTCTTGCTAATTTGGCCAGGAGGTCCATGCTGACATGCCCAAGTCTCCTGTGCCATAGCCAGGAATTTTCTTCCTTTGAAACTAAGCATACAGTTTTTGAAAACTTTTTCTCTGAGTCTAGCATAAAGACATTATCAATGCGAGGGGCAGTTAAAATTAACTCATTTGTTTTACCCTCATATATTTTACATCCAGTAGCATCAAATATAACTTTTCTCCCATTGTCACATAGCTGAGCTACGCTGAGTAAGTTATATTTGAGTCCGCTGACTAGGAAGACTGACTCAATAGTAGGATTACCTCCGATGGTTCCTGACCCTACTATTTTACCCTTTTTGTTGTCTCTAAAACTTACGCTTCCTCCTCGTTTATGATCAAATGTGATGAATTGAGTTTCATCACCAGTCATATGCCTCGAGCATGCGCTGTCAATATACCACATCTTTGACTTCTCAGAACATCTCAGGCTTACCTGAAATGTAATCAGTTACCTTTAGGTACCCAATTCTTTTTGGGTCCTTGCTTGTTAGGTTCAACAGGTAAAGCATCATATTTTATCTTATGGCGGCATACATGGACAGTATGGCCATTCTTTCCACAGAAGTCACAGCTGACCATCTGCTTAGGATTTTTCACTGACTTGTCAGCACCCCAGTGCTGAGCGTGCCAGCACACCTTTGTGGTGTGTCCTCTCTTTCCACAGAAGTCACAAGTGACCTTCCGTTTAGGATCTCTCACTGACTGGTCAGCACTTAAGTGCTGAGCATGCCAGCACACCTTTGTGGTGTGTCCTTTCTTCCCACAGAAGTCACATTGGACATTCCGCTGAGGATTGCTTCTCTGCTGACTAGTACCTGAGTACTGAGTATTCAGAGGACTATTTCTTTTGTTTGGAACCTTTAGTTGGTTCTGAATAGTTGTGACGTCCTTTCTCAGTTTCTTGGAATCTGATTGGACCTCCGAGACAAACTTATGCATAATGTCCATATTACTATGCAAAGTTGCGTTGTCTTGGAGAAGGTATCGAAGGTCACTCAGTTTGACCTCCTCAACCTCATCACAGCGCCTGCTGAGTGCTCTAACCTTTTTATTACACTTTTTGACAAGTGTGTAGAGGTCACTCAGGGCATTAATCATTTCATTTCTGAGCAGGGGTAGAGAGATTACCTCATTTGTTTGCTCCTCATCGTCGGATGCAATGGAGTGGTCAGTATGCTTAGAAATGCACGGCTCAGCATTCTCGTCAACCATAAAACAAATCTTTGCTGTCTCAGTGGCCTCAGCGTCTATTGATGAAGACTCATCACTGTCGCTCCATGTAGCCACCATTGCCTTTTTGCCGTTCTTTCTATCTTTCCTCAGCTTGGGACAGCTGGATTTGATATGGCCAGTTTGATGACATTCAAAGCATGTTATGGGCTTTGAGCTGTCTTTCTTGTATTTGCTGTCGCTGGACTCAGCATTATACTTATCAAACTTCTTGTAAGGCTTCTTAGAATATCTGTCATTCTTTCTGAAAAGCCTTTTCATCTTTCTTGTGAATATGGCCATCTCCTCATCGTCTGCTGAGTTCCCGTCAGTGGAGTCAGCTTTCATGACAAGAGACTTTTGCTTCTTGTCCTCAGACTTTTCCTTCACCTCGAAGTTCTTCATAGATATCTCATGGGTCAACAGTGAGCCGATGAGTTCATCATACTTGTAGGTGGATAAGTCTTGAGCTTCCTCGATAGCAGTCTTCTTTGCTTGCCAGTCTTTAGGAAGACTTCTGAGAATCTTCTTGACTTGTTCTTCCTCAGTGAATATTTTCCCAAGTCTCTTGAGCTCATTTATGATGTTTGTAAATCTTGCATTCATGTCTGAAATGCCCTCATCATTGTTCATCTCGAACAGCTCGTACAGTCTCATCTGCTGGTTCACCTTGGACTCCTTTACTTTGTTGGTTCCTTCGTAGGTGACTTCCAGCTTCTTCCAGATCTCTTGCGCTGGCTCACAACCTGAAATTTTGTTATATTCTGCAGCATCGAGCGCACAGTGAAGCATATTAATAGCCGAAGCATGATTTTGAAGCTTCTTGAGATCATCCTCTGTCCATTTGGCCTCAGCTTTTACAACTGTTTGGCCAGCCACAACTTCGACAGGTACAAATGGGCCTTGGACTATATGTTGGAGTTTTGTGTCCTATAGTCAATTGTTGCAGGATACAAACTTATTGTAAATGAATTGTTCTTTATATCATTTGTTTTAATGAGATATATGTTTTATAACTATATAAAGGCAATCCCTTTTAAGCACTAAATAAAGTCTAATAAAAGGAAATCCGTAAGTTTGTTTAAAGTGATTATAAAGTGTTCATACAAGCATGAAGTGAGACAAAACTTTATAATAAACTAATAAACTTAAAACCACCCCAAGTCAAGTGATATATTTAGGATTGATGTATCACAGTTGAGACTTGTATGTAACAATGTCTTCTGTCCGACAGAAAGCTGATCTCACAAGCTTCACATATATAGATATCTGGACAGTTACATAGATCCGGTGAAACGTTGTTCATTAGGATTGGGGATCCGACTTGAGATAACAGGATGGGTAGATTCATCCTTGTCAACTGTTCATCTCATTGGTATTAATAGGTATAACTAATCCTCAGACTCAAAGGAATGTTAATTGGTCATCCTGAATTACTGAATGTGAGACTTTGATCCTGTGGTCCCACGATCCTTAACAGAGATGACTCTGGGGTGTGAACTGCAAAGGTTGGGTGTCACAGGAAGTAATTTCAGGGTAGTTATACATTGGATTGAGCATTTATCACTCCCGATTAATGGGAGATACATCCAAGGATCGCTTGTGGAAGACTCGACTCTAAACCCTTGCAAGGTGATGGCTTAAGAGTAGAAATTCGGATTTCACTTAACCTATCTTTTTGAGTTGACTCGGCCAATAACAAGTAAAACGAATGTCTCGCTATATGTGACTTGACATTACCCATAGTCATAAGATTCAGTTCAAGGATGTAGTTGATAAAGGATCGTATTATACCGTAACTAATACGGAAGGGTTAACGACAGAATCAACATGTCTTCTTAACGGACTCTGGGGGAATGATTACGGACTTGCCAATAACATACTCTGTACATCATCCCGTTATGCAAGGGATTAAATATAATTCTTGAAGAAATTAATTTAATAGGTTGCATACGGCCAGAAGTAGTAAGGACCTAATGGATCATACATAAGACTTGGAACCAAAAGAGAGATGGACATGATTAATAGATGGAAGCCCAATTAAGCCCAGTAAGGCCCAAATACTAGGAGGGGGCCGAAATTTATATATGTTATTAAGGAATTAATTTTATTCCATTAATCCTAATTAGATTAGGATTGTGAATTAAATTAATTAAGAGATAATTTAATTAGGAGTTTTAATTAGATTAATATTCTCCTATTATTATCCAATTAGGTTATTTATTATTATCCTAATTATATTAGATATATAGTGAGATAATAATTAGGAATCCTTTTCTGAATTGGATTCCTATTAAGTAACCTATTCCTATCTAACTAGGGTTTAGATACAAGCTAATATATATACCCCTCCCCTAATGAATTTCGACTAAGCCTATATCCCTCCCCTTTGGTGATTTTCGAAATTGCTATTAAAGAGAGAAAAAGAATTCTATTCCCCAAGCTCGTGGACAAGAATTCATTCGGCATTCCATCGATTGATTAATCTTATTCATCCCTCTTTCTCTTTGATCTTGTGTTGGTTTATTAGAGGCAATCTATTTTGGTTGCATCTCATAAGGGTTGATTTCATCTTAGCCTCACCGTATTAAACTTCGTGGTTGGAATCTCGGAGAAGAATTGTGGGCGCTTCTTTAACAACGGTAGATTGTTCATTGAAAGGTATTCCTTCTTATCCCTCTTTATATGAAATAACGATTAACGGATCCTATGGTTAAAAGGAAGTAGGCTAAAAATTTTATATTTCCGCTGCTATACCTTAGCCTTAATTTCCTACACTATAGATAGCCAGGCACTCATATTTGTAGCCTGAATGAAATTTTTCATCCTATTCTTCCAGAAGGTGTAGTTAGACCCGAAGAATAGGGGAGGCCGAGTAATGGACAGCTCCTCAGGCAATATCTGAGTTGTTTGGTTTCCAGGGAGAAACCGAATGTTGTTTTCAGACATAGTGGGGATCAGCTCTAGGTTGTTAAACCTTTCTCAGTGAGCTTGTTAAGCTCTGATACCACTTGTTGGTCCCTTATAACGTTACAAGTATAGTTCCAAGGGGGGGTTAGGAACTATTTAAACTTTTTTGACGTTAAGTCTGAATTCTTTTTCTTTGAAAAGATTTGGACAGCGCGCTGAGTGAATTAAGACACTAGCTTAGTCAACTGGTGACTAAGTCAGCTTCTTTCGTTGAGTCAGGAGATAGCACTAAGAGTCTATTCCTGAACTCAGATACTCAGTATGAACAACTCAGCGTGACCTCTTTACTTGGTCAGTTTTGTTTTAAGTAAGCAATTAATATACTAAGGAGTTTAAGGTTAGAAAGATGTTACTCAGCAGATTTATCCAGGTTCGGCCTCTAAGCCTACGTCCTGTCCCCGGAACACGTTCCGAGCTTTTGAATCCTCTACTGAGCTCTTTAAAGGTAGAGCCTCAAACCTTTTACAATCTTAGCAACTGAGTATAATAAGAGTACCTTCCTCTATACCTCTACTCAATCCTAATCACTCTACTGAGTACTATAACCGAGTACTCAGCTTCTCATTTCTATTCTCTAGAAATGATAAATGTTTGTCCTAAACAATGATTGCTAAGACACCTTAGATGATTGAATAATCACTCTAGACTTTTACACAAAGATATGAAAATATAGTGTAAGGTTGCTTTGCTTTTTGCTTGCAGAACTTCTTGTAGAGATTTGGTCAGCGTAATGGCTTGATCAAAAGTTCTGTGTGGAATGAAGCTTCTGATGGCACTATTTATAGAGACGTCTTGAGGCATCGGTCATTTTGAATTTCGAAATAACCGTTGGAGGGAAACGGCTTCCTGTCGTTGTCATCCTGACTTGCTCAGAGCTCTCGGCCAATCAGATTTGAGTATCTTCTGTCCTTGGTCAGCTTTTGGTCAGCTTGGCAGAGTGTCTCTCCTTTTATGGTAAAGTCAACTGGACAGCATACTGTGTCGTCTGAACTTTACCCAAAGTGGAAATACTTTGTCTGGAAGTTTTCCTTAGCCAGCTGCTGTCTTGTACGCTTTGTCGAATCAACTCAGCAGCTTCGTTCCGAAGTAGTTCCTTGAAGGTCTTCTAGATCCTTCTTCCGCTGAGTTGCGTTTTGTCCACAACGACAACGTTTTAACATACGCGGGCCGAGTTGCCTTAAACAGTTTGATTTGGGCCTTGACTTCCGTATTGGGCTTGGGCCTTTTAATTCTTGTGTCTTATAAACATTTTAACTCAACATTGAACAAACACATTAGTCGAATAAATCAAAGCATTTAAACTTAGTGTGTTTAGAATATTATACTTAAACAATTTTGTCAAATCAAAATTATGTGGAAAGGTGTTTCAACAACCCTAAGTTTATTTAAGTAGTTATAAAGTGTTCATACAAGCATGAAGTGAGACTGTACTTTATAATAGACCAATAGACTTAAAGTAAACCCAAGTCGAGTAATATGTTATAGGGGTTGGCATATTACTGTTGAGACTTGCATGTAACAGTGTTTTCTGTCGAGACAAAAAGCTGATCTCACAAGCTTTAGATATTTAGATATCTAGATAGTTACATGGTTCCTGTGAAGGAGTTCATTAGGATTGGGACCCGACTTGAGATAACAGAATGGATTCCTTTATCTAATGTGTCAATTGTTCATCTCATTGGTATTAGTAGGTATAACTAATCCTCAGACTCAAACATTCGTTAATTAGTGATTCTGGATTATGGAGTCTGATAATTTGATTCTGTGCGAGCACGATCAAACATGTGAGAGCCTGGGGTGTGTGAGAGTAGGGTTGGGTATCACACAAAGTAATTACAGAATAGTTAATGTCAGATTGAGCATTCGTCACTCCCGATAAGTAGGAGATATAACCAAATGGCCGCTTGTGGTGAATTGACTGAAATCCTTGCAAGGTGATAGAGTTAAGAGTAGAAATGAACATTTCACTTAACTTTTCTTTTCAGAGTGAATTCAATTATTTAATAATGATATAATTAGTTATTATTTAGATAATAGTAAAGTGTTTATTTAATTATCTAATTAGGAATCTTATTCCGAATAAGATTCCAATTATTTAATTTCCTAACACAACTGGGATTAGGGTTTTGAGAAGTCTATAAATAGACTGCCTAATCCCATATTTCGACCAACACACAAAACAAGAGGAGAAGAATCATTCCGTCTTTCGTCTCGGCTAATTTACTTTATTTCTTACTCCCTCTTTGATCTCGTATCGATTTCTGTTAGAGGCAATCATTGCGATTGCTATTATTAGGGTTTATTACTGATTAGTTATTCTTTTCTGTGTTGTTTGTTTTGTTGTGCTCATGAAAGAAGAAAAGACAAACAAAAAGAGAAATTCGTTTTTGCTCCTCCTACATCAGGTTAGTTCACGTTTTCGCGGATTCCCAGAGATTGAATCGTCGGATCGTCATGATTTTTGGACAGGAGCTTCTAGACATATTCTTCCTTGTTGTCACCGTTGGGATTTTCATTCGGAGGTCTGGAAGGTCTGTTCGGGTAGGGGGAAGATTCGTTGACAGATTCTATCTCTTTTTGAAGTTATGGGCACTTCGTTTGCAACGGTAGATAGATTGTCATAAAGGTATTTCGTTCTATCCCTCTTTATATGAAATAACAATTAATAGATCTTGGAAAAGGGAAATAGATAAAATAGATAAAATTTTATTATTCCGTTGTGCCTAGGCTTGTCTATTTTCCTTCAAGCTTAAAGATCAAGGGAGCTTTACCATCCCGTGTATGATAGGCAACATGCATATAGATAGGGTATTATACGATTTAGGAGCAAGTATTAATCTGACGTCTTTATCTATTTTCAGGAAATTGGGACTTGGAGAACCCAAACCAACAAATATGACACTACAGCTAGCGGACAGGTGAATTACGCGACATAGGGGCATAGTTGAAGATATGTTGGTAAAGGTGGATAAACTGATCTTCCTGGTCGACTTTATGGTCCTCGACATGGAAGAAGATGACTTCGTCCCCATTCTCCTCGGGAGACCGTTCCTTGCAACCGGTAGGACACTAATAGATGTTCATAGAGGTAAATTGGTCCTAAGGGTGCAAGATGAAGAGGTAACATTTAATGTTTATGAGTCAATGAAATTTCCTCAAGAGTGTTCCAAAAGCTGTAATTTTGTAGATGCGTTAATAGAGGAATGTATTGAGGAAGTTAACCATAGCGTGAGAGATGCCTCTTTGGAACTTAATTTAGGTGGCGAGGAAAATGAGAACTTAAATGAACCATTCGAAGACCTCCCACCTGAAATATGTTGTTGGGTAAAGGGTAGAAAAGAGGACCTTGATCGTGAGATAAAACCTAAACCTAAAACCTCGTTGGAGGAACCTCCAGAACTAGAGCTTAAACCCTTAACCAACTATTTAAAATATGTTTTTCTTCAGCTCCCACAGATTTACCCGTTATTATTTCTTCTTTGTTGACAGTTGAACAGGAGGAAAGATTGGTGGAGGTGATGAAAAAACATAAAGGAGCCTTTGGGTGGTCAATCCATGACATCAAAGATATCGAACCCAAAATCTGCACACATAGGATTTTTCTTGAGGAAGAGATCAAGCCATCTGCTCAACCTCAATGCCAGCTCAACCCTAACATAAAAGAGGTGGTAAAAGCCGAGGTCATAAAACTCCTCGACACATGTATCATCTTTCCAATTTCTGACAGTCAATGGGTAAGTCCGGTGCAATGTGTGCCCAAAAAGGGGGGAACAATGGTAATGGAAAACGAAAAAGAGGAATTAATCCCAACTAGAAAGGTTACGGGTTGGCATATATGTATTGACTATAGAAAATTGAACGAAGCCACTCGTAAAGACCATTTTCCTTTACCATTTATCGATCAAATGTTGGAATGTTTGGCAGGGCATGAATTTTTCTACACTCTAGACGGGTTGTCCGGTTATATGCAAATTCCTATGGACCCTTTGGACCAAGAGAAAACCGCATTCACTTGTCCCTATGGAACTTTGCATATAGGCGGATGCCTTTCAGATTATGTAATGCTCCGGCCACATTCCAACACTGCATGATGGCTATATTTTCTAACATGGTTGAAGAGTTCCTAGAGATTTTTATGGATGATTTTAATGTTGTAGGACCTACTTTTGACCAATGTCTTGAAAATCTGGACCGAGTCTTAGAACATTGTGAAGATAAAAACTTGGCACTCAATTGGGAAAAGTACCAGTTTATGGTCCAAAATTGTATAGTGCTAGGACATAAGGTGTCGGGAAAAGGGATTGAGGTCGATCCGATAAAAATTGAGGTGATCGAAAAACTGCCTCCTCCCACCAATGTTAAATTGGTTAGGAGCTTTTTAGGACATGCGGGATTTTATAGGCGATTCATAAAGGATTTTTCAAAAATCACTAAACCCCTCACTCAATTATTACTAAAGGATGTTGATTTTAATTTTAATGAAGAATGTATGTCTGCTTTTAAATTATTGAAAAAGAAATTAATTTAAGCACATGTTATGGTAAGCCCGAATTGGTCCCTTCCCTTTGAATTAGTGTGTGATGCCAGTGATCTAGCTGTAGGAGCCTGTCTTGGGCAGAGGGTGGATAAAAAAATTCGCCCAATCTTCTATGCTAGCAAGACCTTAAATGATGCACAACAGAATTATTCAATAACTGAAAAGGAATTGCTAGCTGTAGTTTTCGCCTTTGACAAATTTAGATCTTATTTGGTGCTATCTAAGGTGATTGATTTTACTGACCATGCATCTTTAAGATATTTGATGAGTAAGCAAGATGCAAAACCTAGGCTGATCCGCTGGATTTTACTACTCCAAGAATTTGACATTGAGATCAAGGATAAGAAAGGAGTGGAAATCGTGATAGCAGATCACTTATCCAAGTTAGAGTCAGATCAGTGTTAAGCCCAAAATATACCTAAAATATCATCAACAATTACATCAGTTTTTCTATGAATTCGTGCTGTTTATATCTATTTAGAGTACTTTTACGTCCGAATATGTTTCTTTCATGCAAGGTACCTAAATATTTGGTAAAATCCAAATAGGAACGAAAAGAGGTCAAAAACGAAGGAAAAACCCTAAGTTAGGAGCTAAAAGACGAAGAAATCAGCACACCGATACAAGGAAGATGAGACCGAAGTTAGAAATGGGAGAAAATTCCAAATTCTCGGTAGAGAATCCAAAATTCTCGGTAGAGAATTATGGGCCGCGACCGAGAATCCCAAATTCTCGATCGCGACACGCCTTTTCCAGACATCTTCTTCTTTCGTCCGAAGGCTGAAAAATCACTTCCCCATTCTCGGCCAAGAATTGCCATTCTCGGTAAGATCAGAAATTCTGCCAAGCACAACATACACATGTTTAAATTCCAAGAAACGCGTTCGTTCGGGTGGATAGAAATGTCTCTTCGCAGCGGACACGACTCTCCACAACGGACACGACACTTCAATCACGATCCTTCAACATCTATAAATAAAGTATTGATTTGAGAGCTGAAAGATGGTGAGAGAGTTAGATTTTAAGATTAGTGCAAGAGTTATGCAGAAACTCTGACTCAGAAATGAGTCAGAGTTTAGATTTCATTTCTGTAAAAAGCATTCTGGTGTACTGATAGGGGTATTTTACCCCTATCTTTTAGCGTGATTTATGGGATGATTTCGGGTAAAATAAATAAGTTTAATTACAAAAATAGAGTGTTTTTGATAAATAAAGGAATAAAAATAAATCTCGTACTTTTAGTTTATTTTCCTCGTTTTTGATTAGTTTAAGAAATAAAAACGTCAAGCTAACTCGGCTCTCAAGATTTGTATTTCAGGTACGAGTAAGGAGCAAAAATCCACTCAATACGCGGGGCGTATTATCCTGTACGCGGGGCGTAAAACATAGTTCCAGAAATAATTGCCTTATCCGCAGGCACCATGTGGAACTGACTCAGCATACGCGGGGCGTATGACACACTATGCGGGGTGTATGACACATGTCGGCAATCATTGGCCTAATCCTGAAAGTCAGACTGCATTGTCTCCCAAAGTCAACTATACCTACACGGGGCGTACCACTATATACGCGGGGCGTAAAAGGCAGTTCTTCAACATAAAAAGATCAGAGACTCTTTTACGCGGGGTGTACTTCAGCTACGCATGGCGTAAAGTCACCAATTCAAGCGATAAAACTCTAGAGACTCAAACACGCGGGGCGTATAATCCTCTACGCAGGGCGTACTTGAGTCAACAAGACAACGAATTGGTCCACATGCAGAAGATTTCTGACGGAATGGGCATTTACGCGGGGTGTAGACCAAAACACGCGGGGCGTATCATGGGATTTCTGTACCAAATAATGTTGTTCCATACTTGTGCCTAGTGAAATTACAAACCTGCCCTTGCTTGATGTCTATAAATAAGAAGCTCTTGAACTTCATTTGATACCAATTACATGCTAGAGAGCTAGACTATACTCCTTTCTTTCCTTGTAATTTAGATACAATTTTGTAAGTTAAACTCTCCCCCTCGAGAGCTTGTTCATTGTTCCGGCGTTCCATTTACGTTCCGTTCCACCATTCGTCACCAAGCTCGAGAGTTCCACCTCTACGACCTAGGAGACTGCTTGAGTCCGGTTAGCTAGTTCCAAGGGCGGATTCTCCCTTTTTACTTGCTAATTAGCTTGTACTCTTCCTAAGTACTAGGCTTGGTTGTATTTCATCTAATCACTTTCCATATTTATAATTCATGATTTATAATCTCTATTTCCCTTTGCGTGTTAATGTTTATTGCTTGTTTTGATATTGATAATTGATTATTGTGTAGGAGAACGCGATTACCGCCGCCATTCGGGCTATCTTTAGGGAGTTATATAGGTGTTGCCTTACCGGAAGTGACAAACCGGAAACCGTAGGAATTGACAAGCCACGGAACTTACGGGCCCTAGTTTATAATTCCCCCGCATTAGACACGCCTTGACTAGGAATCACGTAGTCTAAGTGCTTCACGGGTCGGTTCTACTACACTTGGTCGTCTTTGCAAGAGTAAACTATTATCCGTATACATTTAGGGTCATTATTTATCATTGTTATAACTTATCATATTCACCCCACTTCATAGAGTTTTAGCTACATAAATCTGTATCGCCAATAGTGAGGAATAGTGTGTAGTTGAGTCTTACTTAACCTCAAAGCAATCACCGCTTAAATAACATACGAAACCGAGTCGTCTAATACTTGTAATTATAAATCCCGTGGATTCGATACCCGGTCTTAACCGGATTATTACTTGATACGACGGGGTACACTTGCCCCTAAGTAGCCGTAGCGTCTAGTAGAGTTAAGAGCAATTTATAAAGACCACACCCATAGACATAGCACATTCATCGCAATACATATTTAAATCGTCATTAGAAAACTCTACCACTAGATTTTACGCCATCAAGTTTTTGGCGCCGTTGCCGGGGATTTATAATTTCCTACAATATTAGACAAAAACGTTTCATTGTTAGTTTAAGCATTCTTTTTGTATACATTGTTTATATATACTTTTACTAACATTATTCTTTCTTGTTGATAATTCTTTTATACTTGTTTTACTTTATGCACACCCGATCTAAAAGTGATTCTCTCGTACCTATTGATCTCGAAATTGAACGTACTCTTTGTAGGTTACGTAGAGAAAGAATGGCAAACCCCAACGCCGAGGTCAACCAACCCAACGGAAACCCAAGGCCACACGTGAATAACATCCGCGGGGCCAATGATATGCGTTCGATGATGGAGATCCTTGCACCGCATCGTCCCTAAAATTGTAACGGCATTGTCGCTCCCACGATCCCGACCAACACATACGAGATCAAGAACGGAATGATCCAACTAATACAACAATGCGGTCAATTCGGAGGGGAACTCCATGAGAACCCCAACGAACATTTGGATAAATTTCTTATGTGTGCCGATACCTCTCGGCAAAATGGTGTTCCCGTTGAGGCTGTGAGACTGAAATTGTTTCCTTTTTCATTGACAGGACAGGCGTTGGAATGGCTACACTCATTGGAGGCGGGATCCATCACGTCATGGGAAGAGCTCGAAAAGGAGTTCCTTTCCTACTATTTTCCGCCGTCCAAAATAGTCAAGTTACGGACCGATATCACATCCTTCAGGCAGTTGGAATGCGAGGCCCTTCACGCAGCTTGGGTTAGGTTCCGGAAGTTGCTTCGAAACTGCCCCCACCATGACATCCCAAAGCACGACTTGGTAAGCACTTTTTACCACGGGTTAACTCCCACTAATCGTGCGACTGTTGATTCCGCTGCAGGTGGGGATCTATTTCGGAAGTCAGCTAGTGAGGCCTACGAGCTCATTCATGAGCTCGCAAGGAAAAGTGTGCAATGGCAAGAGGATCGGCTTGCCGGCCCGTCGCGACACCAGACGTTCGCTGTGGAGAAAGAGGCTCCGAAAAGCTCCATAGCTGAAATGAACAAGAAGCTTGACTCGTTGATCGCCCAATTAAGCCTCAATAAAAGTGTACAGGTCATGATGTGCACTCACTGTGGTGGAGACCATGATGTGTTTAATTGCCAAATCGGTAGCCCCTTCGCCGGCGATGCCGAAAACGTAAGTTATATAGGAGGTAACCAAAGGTATAATTCCCATCCGAACTCCTATTCTCACCACAATAATAATAATAACAGCGGATGGAGGCCTCGGTACCAACACCCGAACTTATCATATGGCAACAATAATAACGTGTTGAGGCCCCCATCCGGCTTTGAGCAAGAATTTTGGGAAAACGGGCTCGAGTAATCACAAGCTGCACCCGGCAATCGAAATGCTCCACCTTCCAACAATTTACACGACCAATCGGTTACGTCCTTGTTGAAGGACATATTAACTCATCTTTCCGATAGCGAAGTGTTTTGTAGGGATCTTAGTCGCCAGGTGGCCCACCTGAACCGTCAACAACAAGAAAGGCCACTAGGAACCCTCCCGGCAAATACTGAACAAAATCCGCGGGGTAACAATAGGGAATCCGGGCAAGCGATAACGCTCCTCAACAATAGGAGTTCGGACCCGTCAAGCTCCAACGCGGACGTCTTGCAATAAGCCGCCATACAAGAAAGTTGAGCTACTTCGACTCAAAACGTAGCACCGGTTTGAAATCCTCGAACCACTTGTCTATTTGTATTATAAACTTTATTTCCTTTCTTTATTTTGCATTCTCATCTTCACTTTATTTTATTTTATTCTATTTTCTTTTATTTTCATAAAATCAAAAGAAAAACAAATCCCTTTTTAAATCCAAAATTTTATGATACGCAGGGCGTATGCACCTATATGTCCCGCGTATCTACGTGTCTAATCCTCATTCACAATAAAAGACATGGTACGCGGGGCATCTCTCCTACCACGCCTCGCGTACGCTTTAATTTTCGGCAGTTTTTGAATAAACGCCACGTGGGAGGACACACGGGACGTACCCCAGGGCACGCCCCACGTATACTCGGGGAGTTGTGAATTACAACTCCCCATGGCAACTCCTTTCCCTCAAACTTCCCATCACTCATCTTCCCCATACACCTTTTCCACTTCCACACTCCACCTCCCTTTCCATCCAATCAAACTCCATCATTTCAAATTTAAATCTTTTAACTTCCCTCCATAATAAATTTTCATTAACTACCCTCTTAATTACAAATTAATAAAAAAAAATTAAAAATCATAAAATAATTAAAAATCATTAAACATTCATAAAATCCAAAACAAAAACCTTCATCTTTCGTCCGTCTACGCGGGGCGTAACCTCATTTACGCCCCGCGTCCCTGCCCTTTTTGTCATAAAAAAGGGACAGGAGGTCCCATACGCGTGGCGTAACCCTGGTTACGCCGCGCGTATTTCACCAATTTTGCATGAAATACCAAACAAGGGGAGGGATACGCGTGGCGTGGCCCCTTCACGCCCCGCGTACCCCTCTGGGAATCCGAGCTTTGCTTGGATTCCCCACTCTCCCCCCTATAAATACCTCTTCTTGCATCACTATTTTCCCAACTTTCTCTCACTCTTCTCCCATCTTCTCTCAACCCTCCTCCATTTATCACCATTGCCATGGCAAGAAAGAGAGTCACCGACATACGCCCCATGCGGTCCACACGGGCCCGTTCCTCCCGTTCCGCACAAAACCAACAATCACCTCCACGGGAGGGAACTCCACCTCTTACCTGCCTACACCGGGCCCCTTTTCATCTCCTAACCGAGGGGGAGGCCGAGCACTACCAAACACTGTCCGCTGCCCACTTTATGGAACTTTCATACATAGAGCGGAACACCCTTGACCGTTTCGGTCTTAGCGAGGCCTTCGTAGCATGCCTCCGTGCTCTCTCTTGGTACGATCATTTTCTGGCAAGACACCGCATTTACCCCCCCTTAGTTTTGGAGTTCTACACCACCCCCACCTCTAAAAATGTCCCCGGTGCTGCCCTCTTCAATTTCCGCCTCCATAACCACCCGTTCACCATTGATACCCCATGGCTCCGCACTCACTTCACCAAACAAACGGAAAACGGTATCTCCCATTGGCCCGAGGAGGTTTCCGCTCGTGATTTTTAGACCTCCATCACCGGGTCCGAGGATTATGACGTCTCCAACCTCCGCCCCTCTCTCATTCGTGATCCAATCCTCCAACTTCTCCACCGCTTCATCTCCGTCTACTTTTCGGGGAAGACAGAATCCACCAAGGTTAACAAGGACGAACTTTTGGCACCCTATTGTTGTGTCAACAACTGTGCTTATGACCTTTCTTATCTTGTGGCCGTCCAACTCCACCACATTTCCACCCGGAAGCGGGGCAAGATCGGGCTGGGCCATCTAGTCACTCTTTTCGCCACTTCCGCTCTTGGCGAGGCTACCCTTGCTCGCCTCCCCAGCCTTTTGCCTAGGCCCATGGAGAAAAATGCTTTTAAGTCCCTTAACCATTCCACTTCAGGCCCGGGAGAGACTTCGGGGGCGGCTCATACCAACGAGGAAGGGGGTTCGGACCCGGATTCAGATTTGGGCCTCAATTTCAATCCTCCACCCAACCATGACTTCAATGCCATTTATGCTCGGTTGGATATCTTGGAGGATAACCAACGCCGGGACCGGGTTCATTATGACTCTCAATTCGCCACCCTCAACACCCGCTTCGACTCCATCGAAGCCCAACAACGAGAAGATCGGGTTCACCTCGATGCTCGCTTTGATGCCCTCACCAACTCCTTCGCCTCATACTTCAACCTCAATGGCACTCCACCTCCATCTCAACCATAATTCCGTTTTCTTTGTGTGTTCATCTTCTTTTGTTTTGCTGTTTCAATGTTTCATGTACTGTCTTATTGTTTTTAATATATTAGTACTTTCCGTTTATGTTTCGTGCTGTTTTTGCGTTTATTTTTGCTGTTTGTAATAAAGCCACGCAGGGCGTACCACATGGCATGCCCCGCGTCCCCTCATTTTTATGATTCAAAAAGGTCCAGAAACTCAAACACGCGGGGCGCCCAATTCCTGTGCCCCGCCCGCGTATTTGAGTCTCTGCCCAGTAACACCACAAAACGTACTGGTTACGCGGGACGCCCCTCTGGGCACGCCTCGCGTAACCCCTGACCACTAAGGGTCCTCTTTTCCTTCCTTAGCTTTATTTTTGTTTTTGTTTTAGTTTCTTTTTATGACGCCCTTGGAATAGGCGTCATTTTAAATAACGCGGAGGGATGTGCAACCCCGCACTTTTAAGTTTGGTTTGCACTAACAAAAACAAAAATAAAAAAATAAAATAAACAAAATAATTAAACTAATTTATTGACACTTTTAAATTCTCCCGACATGCTATCCCTCCTTCGGAAATTAATTAAAGTTCCGTTATTTGTCATCAAAAATAAAAGTGTCGGAACATAAAGGAATGACTCGATTAAGAAATTTTAGTCTTGGTTTTGAAATTAGGGAATTTGTGCAAAGCTTAGGCTAATACTAAACTAAGACATTGAGTATTAACCCAAATGTTATCTCCATAATGAACTTTGAAAAGGTAATAAAAACGGGATAGTTGAGAATTTGGCGAAAACTTAATAGTACACAATTTGAACCCGAACCTTTGTGAGGTATATTTGAGCCTAAAAGAGTTCGTACGAGAACTCTAATTCTTTCACAATTTGTCGAGAGCTTTGACTTCACTCGACTCATAGAATTTGCATCCAATACCGGGTTAAGTACACTTATTTTTGGTAAAAAAGCAATAAATGATAAACCGAACCCACTTAGGCTAATTTTTCTTAATTTATTTTTCTCGTTTTCATTAAACATTAGGAAACCCCTTCAAGCCTATTAACCCACTTTTTTTTAATACCCTTTTAACATTTAACCCTTTTTCCTCTTGTTCAAATACCGACACAACCAAGTTGCACCCGAATTATCCAAAATAAGTCACGGCCTTAGCAAATGAACACCATAAACTCTCAAAATATTGTTTTGTGCCCCTATGAAAACAAAGGATACAATAAAAATAAAAAGGCATTCTCAAGCTCCACCCGAGCAATTTTGGAGTATATTTTGAAAAAATTCGCCAAGGCTGAAATATGATACGGTGCAATCGCAAACGGTATTTTTGAACTCGAGTTCCTTTACACTAACCACTAAAGAAGCCACCCACATTACAACCCCCCTCCGGGTTCATTTTTAATATTGCCTAACCATATTTTAGGAGGAAAAACCCGGATGAAAATGCAAATTCAACATGATCTCGAGTAAGTGCAAAGAAGAGTGACAAAACACCGACCCACCTAAAATTGAGCGTAAGAGCGAAATCCCTTGGTGAGGTACTATCGGGTTCTCAAAAGATAATCAACCCCCGTTAATATTGCCTATTAAATCTTGATCATGGAGGTTTCAAACAAGTTTCGTACTCAATTGTTTGCGTAGGTACTTACCAAAACCTTTGCACCAAACCATAACTTTGAAATCACGCACTTGGCAAAACCAACCTTCGGTTTGTTTCTTAATTCTCTCAATCCCTTGTCTTTCGATTTCTTTTACTTGTGGACAAGTAAAACTTTAAAGTCTGAGGAGGTTTGATAGGGGTATTTTACCCCTATCTTTTAGCGTGATTTACGGGATGATTTCGGGTAAAATAAATAAGTTTAATTACAAAAATAGAGTGTTTTTTTATAAATAAAGGAATAAAAATAAATCTCGTACTTTTAGTTTATTTTCCTCGTTTTTGATTAGTTTAGGAAATAAAAACGTCAAGCTAACTCGGCTCTCAAGATTTGTATTTCAGGTACGAGTAAGGAGCAAAAATCCACTCAATACGCGGGGCGTATTATCCTGTACGCGGGGCGTAAAACATAGTGCCATAAATAATTGCCTTATCCGCAGGCACCATGTGGAACTGACTCAGCATACGCGGGGCGTATGACACACTACGCGGGGTGTATGACACATGTCGGCAATCATTGGCCTAATCCTGAAAGTCAGACTGCATTGTCTCCCAGAGTCAACTATACCTACGCGGGGCGTACCACTATACCTACGCGGGGCGTACCACTATATACGCGGGGCGTAAAAGGAAGTTCTTCAACATAAAAAGATCAGAGACTCTTTTACGCGGGGCGTACTTCAGCTACGCACGGCGTAAAGTCACCAATTCAAGCGATAAAACTCTAGAGACTCAAACACGCGGGGCGTATAATCCTCTACGCAGGGCGTACTTGAGTCAACAAGACAACGAATTGTTCCACATGCAGAAGATTTCTGACGGAATGGGCATTTACGCGGGGCGTAGACCAAAACACGCGGGGCGTATCATGGGGTTTCTGTACCAAATAATGTTGTTCCATACTTGTGCCTAGTGAAATTACAAACCTGCCCTTGCTTGATGTCTATAAATAAGAAGCTCTTGAACTTCATTTGATACCAATTACATGCTAGAGAGCTAGACTATACTCCTTTCTTTCCTTGTAATTTAGATACAATTTTGTAAGTTAAACTCTCCCCCTCGAGAGCTTGTTCGTTGTTCCGGCGTTCCATTTATGTTCCGTTCCACCATTCGTCACCAAGCTCGAGAGTTCCACCTCCACGACCTAGGAGATAGCTTGAGTCCGGTTAGCTAGTTCCAAGGGCTGATTGTCCCTTTTTACTTGCTAATTAGCTTGTACTCTTCCTAAGTACTAGGCTTGGTTGTATTTCATCTAATCACTTTCCATATTTATAATTCATGATTTATAATCTCTATTTCCCTTTGCGTGTTAATGTTTATTGCTTGTTTTGATATTGATAATTGATTATTGTGTAGGAGAACGCGATTACCGCCGCCATTCGGGCTATCTTTAGGGAGTTATATAGGTGTTGCCTTACCGGAAGTGACAAACCGGAAACCGTAGGAATTGACAAGCCACGGAACTTACGGGCCCTAGTTTCTAATTCCCCCGCATTAGACAGGCCTTGACTAGGAATCACGTAGTCTAAGTGCTTCACGGGTCGGTTCTACTACACTTGGTCGTCTTTGCAAGAGTAAACTATTATCCGTATACATTTAGGGTCATTATTTATCATTGTTATAACTTATCATATTCACCCCACTTCATAGAGTTTTAGCTACATAAATCTGTGTCGCCAATAGTGAGGAATAGTGTGTAGTTGAGTCTTACTTAACCTCAAAGCAATCACCGCTTAAATAACATACGAAACCGAGTCGTCTAATA
Organism: Euphorbia lathyris; assembly: GCF_963576675.1. Lineage (NCBI taxonomy): Eukaryota > Viridiplantae > Streptophyta > Magnoliopsida > Malpighiales > Euphorbiaceae > Euphorbia > Euphorbia lathyris. Next base: position 31,526,396 of record NC_088910.1, on the reverse strand, counting down.
CTTGTAATTATAAATCCCGTGGATTCGATACCCGGTCTTAACCGGATTATTACTTGATACGACGGGGTACACTTGCCCCTAAGTATCCGTAGCGTCTAGTAGAGTTAAGAGCAATTTATAAAGACCACACTGATAGGGGTCAAAAACCCTATCTTTGGGTACGGTTTTAGGACGGGTTTTAGCGTTATTTTGTTAATAAGAGAGCAATTCTCGCATTTAAATGCTTTTGTGTGAGTTAGTTAGAAATTGGAAACGTTTTATCTACTTTTCGTTGTTTAGGCTCGTTTTATGATCAATTTAGGCAAATACGGCCAAAATGGCATGCATATTATAATTCCGTTATCTTTTGAAGCTAATTGATCCGTCAAAAGTCGCACCAAACGAAGCGTTTGCTTAAATAAGCGATTGGCGGGTTAATTTAGCCCTTGGACTAATATTGTTTGGAGTTTATGTGCGTGTGCAGGTTAAAACATGATCAATTTCAGGCAAAAATCGTGTCTCGGGGACCCCCGGTAGTCGCTCGGCGAATTGAGCATCGGCGCGCAGCCCGGGCGCTGCTCGGCGAGCAGCCCAGGCACTGCCCAGGCACTGCCCAGGCACTGTGCCTGCTCGGCGAGCAGGAGCCTGCTCGCCGAGCAGGCCGCCAGGCGCCTGCTCGGCGAGCAGGGGGCTGCTCGTCGCGAGTAGCCCTGCTCGACGAGCAGACCTGCGGGAATTGGTCAAAAAGACCAATTTCGCCCCCACGATGCCACGATGGACCCCACGACTTCCTACATCAATAAGGACACGAATTAGGTCAAGAAAAGGGCCCGAGCCGCGTCTATAAATAGAGTTTTTCCAATGTAAATTAGATATCTTTTTCCTTTGTAATTTTCTTAGCTTTTCACCTTGAGAAATCCTCTCCACCTCCTCTATATCCTTCAAACCTCCATTGAAGATACCTCCGAAGCTCCATTCACCGAGGATTGCTCAAGCTTCATCCTTAAATCCTAGAAAAACGCCTGCATTGGTAGACAGGTTCCCTGAAAGGGATTTTTCTTCTTTTACATTCTGTCTAGCCTCTGATACATGCTATGAATTCTAGGTTTATTGTAACTTCGTGACAATGTTTCCATCTTTGATATATATTATAGTTCTTGTTTATTCAATTGTTTTGATGTTTTAATCTTTGTCTTACGCTTTGTCTGATTGGTTTAACTCATTCGATAATCCCAAAATTAGGTTGGCACATATTGCGAGCTGAATCTGACCTAGTCAGTGCCTATAGGATTGACGACCCTATAGAAGATTAAGCCCAAATTACTGAGCCTTAGAGCTAGTTTCGGCCTTACAAGGGAATCATGAACTAGGGACTTTAGGAGGATAGGTCGGATTAATCGCCTTGGACACAAGTGACTTAGGTTTCAATTCAATTGTCTAATCATTCTATTTTCATTATCATCGTATCCCTTCATGTTCCTTCGGTTAATTGCATTGGTAAAAGATCACTTAGGAGTAGTTTAACTCAATTAGGGGTAGAGTAACTTAATTAGGCGTAGAATAACTTAGTTAGAATCGGATAACTTGGCTAGGAGTAGCGTAATTCAACTTAGGAGTAGATTAATTTAATCAAACAAACTCAAAACCCCCTAAGCCTAGATAACATCCGAGATCGAGTAGCTCGGTACTTGCAGAAATAAATCCTGTGGACGATAACCTGGACTTAAACCAGAAATTTATTACTTGATAACGACGGGGTACACTTATCCCTTAGTGAGTTTTCACCGAAGGCGCACCAAGTTTTTGGCGCCGTTGCCGGGGAATAGTAGATTAATTCTATAAATACCCGACAACCGCCAATAATCAAGTTTTTGGCGCCGTTGTCGGGGATTTATTTCTTCTGCAATATCGAACCAAAGGTCGATTTGTTAGTTTAGGCATTCATTGTGAATATCCTTTGTTTATAATCGTTTATACTTGTTTATATATAATCCTTTATACTTTTCTTTTTGTGAATATTTATTTCTAATTTTTATTGTTATTTCTAATGATTCTTCTTTTTTGAGAAAATGGCTAGAAACAATGGAAATAAGGAGTCTATTACGCATTTGCTTAACTTTCTATCTACTCACGAAGATCAAACTGACGATTTGTATGCCTCAATTAAAAATTTATGCATACAAAAAGGGATCCTAGTTGATTCAACCGCGGACGAATCAATTAAAGAACCCAATTTGGTAGGTCAGGTTGATAAGATAATATCTTTTCCCATTAACAATGAAGAACTGATCCCTAATTATGAGAAACCGAAAGTTTCAATATTAATTGAGGAATCAGTTGAAATTGAGCCTCTAGAGAAGAATCCAAAAATAGAAGAGTTCGGTTTTGCTCCAAGTCCAGAAATTTCCATTCTCTTTGATTTACCAAGAGAATCAAAAAGGGAGCAAACTAAATTTTTTCATAACTTATTTAAATTTTATCCGTTGTTTTTATTAAAATTCTTTGAAACTGATAATCCGTTTTGCAGGTACGGATTATTTATTCAGGAATTTGAATTCCTAACCCGAGTAGAAGCATACACCTAGGCGGGAATTCTATGTCGAGCTCACCGACTATAACGTAGCGCTTCTTGTGAGGCAACCCAAGTTTTAATAAAACTTTTCAGGTTTGTTTTATTTAGATTATACATTGATCTTTTAGTTTAGTCTTTTTAGTTTTCTTTTACATTTTTTTTAAAGTGTTCGTTTAAAAAAAAAATAAAAAAAATAAATAAATAAATTTTTTTTAGTTGTTTAGTTTTCTTTTATTTTATTTTATTTTTATTTTTTTATTTTTAAGTTTTCAGGTTTAAAATAAAATTAAAAAAAAAAAAAAATGGCCCCAAGAGGCCCAGCTCGCCGAGCTGGGCACTGCTCGCCGAGCTGGGCACTGCTCGCCGCGAGCTGGGCGCTGGCGCCCAGCACGCCGCTGGGCACTGCGCCCAGCCTGCCGCTGGGCACTGCGCCCAGCCCGCTGCTCGGCCGAGATGAGCAACGGTTCGGGATTTTTTTCCCGAACGAAGCTGAAATAAATAAATAAATAATAATAATGATAAAAAAAAATTTGCCACCGCAAATCGTCAAGCTTTTGGCGATTGCGCTAAAATCAGTAATTTGTCTTCTCCACCCTAACTTTTTGCACTTGTACTCTATGGTTTGTGATGCAATGTTGGAACTTATTGCATATTTTTAGTGTGAGGAGGAGGGGTAGACAAACTTACAAAAATTGTATAATTTTTAAATTTTTGTTGCGTCGTGTCTAGTTTAGTTTTGCGTTTTCCGGGTTTTATTTAGGTTTTGCATGTTTAGGACCTAAAACCGTGAACCTCCTTCGAATCTAAACTTCGTTATTTGTCTTTGAGGGCTGAGAACCGAATCTAAAATTGCATGACAACTAGTTTACGTGTGGGACACAACTCTTGTATCTGTAAAAGCATGAGCTAAGGTTTGCATTTAGACCATACTTTTGAAGAAATGCTAAAATCATTACTTAGGTAGATAACTTAAGAATCGAAGGCATGTGACATTAAACTTGAGTTTCGGGAAAACTAGTAAACAGAAAATTGAAACCCAAAGAATTGTGAGTTGAATTTGAGCCTAAGAGCGAACATCAAAAAGTTTTTTTTGTTGACATTTTTGTGTGAAAGCTTTGACTTGTGGAAAATTACAGATTTTGCACCTAATACTGTGTTGAACCTACATGCGATGGTTTGAGATGATAAACGATGAATCAGCCTCATTAGAATTAACCATTTTCTTTACCTTATTTTTTCTTTTTCATCCACTCTAGGAAGCCCCTTTGAGCCTATATTTTTGTAGTTTATAGATTTTTCTTTCGTTCTAACCTGTTTTTGCAAACCACAACTTGGTTTGCTACTTAACCCAATTTCTTGTGCAAAGCTCAAATAGAGCCTTTGTTTTCTTCTAGCGCTTTATCTTTGTTTATGGCATTACAGTAGCAAGCCAAAAGGCTAAGAAGTGAATGAGCATCACTATCCCAAAAAGAAAAAAAAAAGAGAAAACAGAAAAAAAGAAAAGAAAAGAGACGAACAAAAGGGAAGAACTTCATTCCCCAGTTCTTAAAAATAAAAAATGTCTCAAGAAAACATCCCAAAAAGAAAATAATAAGGGATGAATAAAAAGCTCAGTCACTTCATATTTACTAAAGCCATTTAAACTTAGTTTTTGTAGCGCTAGAACTACTAACCCTTGTTGTACCTTTAACCCTCTAACCACATTACAACCCCGATTAGAGGCTGTTTTTGATATCATCGGAATCATATAGCATAGTAGAGGAACGCGGATGAACGTGCAAAATCAACGTAATCCTAAGCAAGAACATAAGCCGAGAGTAAACACTTTAGCCACCAAAATTGTGTGAAATGAGTGAACTACCTATGGTGAGGTGTTTTACTTAGCGATCCCCTCAAGCTCGTTTAATTGAACATGTGTCCTTTTGCTTAAAACTATGACCTATGATAATTGAAATGCGGCTTTTTGATATCGTGTCTCTACTTTGTATTTCCGAATGCATGTAATTACAGATGCTCGAAATTGTGTCAAGCACCTAGTCAAACCGGGAGGTTTTCTAGCTTGCTTGTGATTGCGGGTTTAGTTTTTTTAGTTTACTTGGGGACAAGTAAAGTTTTAAGTGCTAGGAGGTTTGATAGGGGTCAAAAACCCCTATCTTTGGGTACGGTTTTAGGACGGGTTTTAGCGTTATTTTGTTAATAAGCGAGCAATTCTCGCATTTAAATGCTTTTGTGTGAGTTAGTTAGAAATTGGAAACGTTTTATTTACTTTTCGTTGTTTAGGCTCGTTTTATGATCACTTTAGGCAAATACGGCCAAAATGGCATGCATATTATAATTCCGTTATCTTTTAAAGCTAATTGATCCGTCAAAAGTCGCACCAAACGAAGCGTTTGCTCAAATAAGCGATTGGCGGGTCAATTTAGCCCTTGGACTAATGTTGTTTGGAGTTTATGTGCGTGTGCAGGTTAAAACATGATCAATTTCAGGCAAAAATCGTGTCTCGGGGACCCCCGGCAGTCGCTCGGCGAATTGAGCATCGGGCGCAGCCCGGGCGCTGCTCGGCGAGCAGCCCAGGCACTGTGCCTGCTCGCCGAGCAGGCCACCAGAGGCCTACTCGGTGAGCAGGAGCCTGCTCGCCGAGCAGGCCGCCAGGCGCCTGCTCGGCGAGCAGGGGGCTGCTCGTCGCGAGTAGCCCTGCTCGCCGAGCAGCTCGCCCTGCTCGACGAGCAGACCTGCGGGAATTGGTCAAAAAGACCAATTTCGCCCCCACGATGCCACGATGGACCCCACGACTTCCTACATCAATAAGGACACGAATTAGGTCAAGAAAAGGGCCCGAGCCGCGTCTATAAATAGAGTTTTTCCAATGTAAATTAGATATCTTTTTCCTTTGTAATTTTCTTAGCTTTTCACCTTGAGAAATCCTCTCCACCTCCTCCATATCCTTCAAACCTCCATTGAAGACACCTCCGAAGCTCCATTCACCGAGGATTGCTCAAGCTTCATCCTTAAATCCTAGAAAGACGCCTGCATTGGTAGACAGGTTCCCTGAAAGGGATTTTTCTTCTTTTACATTCTGTCTAGCCTCTGATACATGCTATGAATTCTAGGTTTATTGTAACTTCGTGACAATGTTTCCATCTTTGATATATATTATAGTTCTTGTTTATTCAATTGTTTTGATGTTTTAATCTTTGTCTTACGCTTTGTCTGATTGGTTTAACTCATTCGATAATCCCAAAATTAGGTTGGCACATATTGCGAGCTGAATCTGACCTAGTCAGTGCCTATAGGATTGACGACCCTATAGAAGATTAAGCCCAAATTACTGAGCCTTAGAGCTAGTTTCGGCCTTACAAGGGAATCACGAACTAGGGACTTTAGGAGGATAGGTCGGGTTAATCGCCTTGGACACAAGTGACTTAGGTTTCAATTCAATTGTTTAATCATTCTATTTTCATTATCATCGTATCCCTTCATGTTCCTTCGGTTAATTGCATTGGTAAAAGATCACTTAGGAGTAGTTTAACTCAATTAGGGGTAGAGTAACTTAATTAGGCGTAGAATAACTTAGTTAGAATCGGATAACTTAGCTAGGAGTAGCGTAATTCAACCTAGGAGTAGATTAATTTAATGAAACAAACTCAAAACCCCCTAAGCCTAGATAACATCCGAGATCGAGTAGCTCGGTACTTGCAGAAATAAATCCTGTGGACGATAACCTGGACTTAAACCAGAAATTTATTACTTGATAACGATGGGGTACACTTATCCCTTAGTGAGTCTTCACCGAAGGCGCACCACACACCCATAGACATAGCACATTCATCGCAATACATATTTAAATCGTCATTAGAAAACTCTACCACTAGATTTTACGCCATCATGTACACACATTGTTTACTCAATAATAACAAACACAGTAGCGTTTAGATTTGTTCATATTAGTTTACATTTTGGTAGAGGCCGACCGTATCCCTATTACGAAGTTACAGCGAGAAGATTGAGTAGAGAATCCGCCCCTGAGCCTGACAAACTCTAACGAAACCCAAGGAAAGGATTGACAACCCGTTCACTTGCAAGTCGTCGAATGTTTTCATGCTCATTGTTCTCTGTAAACTTGTATCAATTTATTTTTCATCTAATAAAGTCCGTTCTATTCGATAGATTTTTATGCAGCACTTTGGTAAAGGATCCGAAGTGGATGCTGGTGTTTTCATTAAAACGTAGTTAAATTCAAAATCTTTACAAGGAAACTTTGTTGAACAACTTAACAAATTAATATCATCAGTAGAATATTAATTTGATTAAGGTAGCGTTCTTACCCGACCGTAGGAAGATTGACTATGGTTCAAAGCCCTAAAATTAGAGGTTCCGTCATTTATTTCATTGTTATAATTTATACAAAGTTTAAGTTGTTTTCTTTGCTTAATGCAAATGAATACATTTTTTTACTTTTCTAAAAGAACTAAACGTTCCTGTCTTGCAAATTAATCCATAAATCAGAAATATTCTCTAACATTTGTTTTACTCTAATCTAATTCTTATTCTAGCAATTTCAAAACCAAATCCAATTCAACGATTTTACATATTATAAACCTTAAAAGTAAATCTAACTGATTCAAAATAAGTTTTTGTTAAAAAGCGTTCCCTATGGGATCGATATCTTTTATTACTACAAGTGTATACCGTGCACTTGCGGAAATCGCTCAACAAATTTTTGGCGCCGTTGCCGGGGAACGCCAAATTTTTAACAAAAATTTATATTTTTCGTATTTTATTTCGAACCTTGGTTTATTATATTTGTATTTATTTATTTTTATAGTTTTTTTTATTTTGAGGATGGTCACTAGGACTAAATCCTCGTTGTTATTTAACGTTTGCAATTAGATGTTTGCAGATAAAAAATTCAAGTTTTTTCAAAGATAACCTGGAGATTTGATTATCAATGAAATTCACAGAAGGAGTCTACAGAAAAGAAATTAAGCCTGCAGTTACATCAGAAGGAAAAGAAATTTTTTGAAATAGGATGCCATATGTGACATATGACTTTTCAGAAAAATTTATCTTTTCCCCAAACACATTTACCTTTTTTCTATACACTTAACCCTTCACTAAAACATCATACCTCTTTGTTAAGAAATTTATTCAATTCCTACACTAAACCCAAATAATTTCCCTTTTTATCGCTACCTTAAACACCTACATATATCTCTCTGAGAAACAGCCGATCAACTCTTCTTAGACAGATGAGCAAGTAGGATGAAATTACCTTTTCCGCCAGGAAGGAATTGTATACTTCTACCATAGTTTTGAAAGTTTCAGTTCATGTGCGTAGTTTCAGTTGGTGCACAAAACCAGAAGTTCGGGCATTCAACCGAAATCATTAGATCCTTAAATTGAGAAAACGCTAAAAAGAAAGCGCTTAAAAAAGAAAAAAAAAAGAAAAAATATAATAATAATTTCAAAGTTTGGATACAGTTCTAATTTTTTTTATTCCAAATTGAAATTATTTCCAGGTAAGTTAAAATGAACAAGACCATATTTAGTTGATAAAAAATTTGAGTACGAAGACGCTCCAATTCGAGAAAATTGAATTCGTGGACGTATTCAATAAAAATTAATTACTTAGTTTCTCAAACCTTTTGTTGTTCATCTTTAATCTTGTTTGTTGTCTTATTTTCATCTTTATTTGTTTTTAAATTTAATTTACATTTGTTTATTTTTATGATTTTATTTCTATTTAGTTTTTAGTTTTTAGATATGTATATCAAGTTTAAAATCAATAAGAATTTATTTCCGTCATGTTTTTAATTAGTTTTCAGGAAACCAATATGTATATACGAATCCCAAGAATCTCAATTGAGAATCATCAATCTCAGTTTGTCTCAAGAAGAGAGGTAAAATTTCTGAACTTACTGAGAATATGAATTCTCAGTTGAGAATTCAGGATTTTAAAATTTCAAGGGAAAGGAAGAGAAAAAAAAATTTATGAACTTACCGAGAATCAAAATTCTCGGTAACTTCAGCGGAAATTTTTTTATTTTTTTTGAACTTACCGAGAATCGAAATTCTCGGTAACTTCAGCAAAATCATGAAATTTTTCAGAGAGACTTTCTCTCTGAAAATGAATTGTCGCGACCTAGAATCGCCATTCACGATCGCGACACGGGCGTATATCAGCCTGTATCTCTTCAGTTCATGCACCATTGCTGAAAGTTTTGAAAAATTAAGTTTCTTCATATTCAAATGGTGTGAATTTGCACCTTTTCGCCACCAATAGACACTTTAATTCATCCTAACATCATTATAAATAATTAGGGAAGATCAGATTTCAATACTTTTCATCTCTTTCAGATAAAATCTGATATTTTTCTCCAATTATTCAAACCTTTCAAAAAGTTACAGAGACTTTTTCTTCTTACCAACACATGACTACCAAGCATAAATCTTCCAAGAAGATTACTGCTGCACGCAACAAGCGTCCTGATTTATCAGAATGCTACGGTGCACCATTCACCATTTACACACATGATGAAGAACGAAAATATTATAAAACTATTTGTTGTATATAGTTTGTACATAGGTTTGTTTTTGTGTTTGTTCTTTCTGTACCTTGTATATATGTCTTCTAATTTTAATAACACTATCAAGTTTGATTCTTTGATTCTTTTTGCTTAAATATACGTTAACCATACATGTTATACGCATACATCCGAATCTAAGTTTAATACGGAACAATATAACCATCAAACATGAATGTGTATATGATGTTAAAATCTATATATCATTTCATTAATCTGCAATAAGTTTCAATGCTTCAGATTTAATATGCATAAGTGACTAATCATTTGATTTGTTTAATTTTGATTTGTTTGTTTTTAATCTTTCTTGTACATATGTTAATATTCATTTATGTAAATATGTGTTATGCAATAAAACTTTGTTTCATTTTTATGCTTTAATCTTATGTTCTGGTTTATGTCTGTTAAAATTTATAAACTATTAGCAAATGAATTTGTTCATATATATCTTCAATGCTAATAAGTTATGATCATTATTAATTATTGAACATGATAATTAATTTTTCATGCAACCATTGAGTTTAATTTTAATTAAGAAATTATGAACTTATATCTTGTTGATTATTGCATATATCAGTATGAACTTATTAAAATAAAACATTCAATTTTTCATATGAATCTGTATCAATTCGACTAAGGTTAATGTTTAAGGTTAAATGTTTCTTTATGTGAATGCTGCTTTAATTTGAATAAGGTTCATGTTTAAGTTTTAGGCCTGACTACATACCTACATGAACGTACATTCATTATCTTTTAGAAGATTGATTTACCTTATGTGAATTAATGAACATTGTTTCTACATTAACTCTTTGTAAGACATTTCTTTGTTTCATTACTCCAATTTACTACAGATGAACCTTTGGTTTACCTTGAATTTAATGTTTTAATTTGTGTTTTTAAGTTTCAGGTATACATTTACTTAATTATAGGGTATCTTTGCGCAGAAAAATTGCACAAACAGAGTTTTTACGCACATTTTGTCGCTGTCAGGTGCAGATTCTCGACCAAGAATTAACAATTCTCGATAACTTCAGCGAAAACACAAGTTTTTAGAAGGGAATTCCTCCCTAGAAACACCGTGTCGCGACCGAGAATATGGATTCTCGATCGTGACATGCGACCTGTAGGCATGGGTTTGGCTCGAATTTTAACAAATTTTAACCTTTTTCCTATTTTCTACATTACTTCCTAACACCTAAATTCATACCTATATTAGCCTATCCCTTATACACACATTCCATACACTCTATTTAAAACACATTTTCTTTTTCACAACTCAATTCCACACCATATCACCTTTACTTTTTATCAATTTTCCAACTAATCCGGGTTAGGCATATTTTGCCTAGATTAGATAAATTTAAAAGATCAGAACCGGACGTCCGACTTTGTTTATTAAATTTGGATTACATCTTCAGGGATTTCGTGGTAGATTAAATTGGATTACCTTTTGCCAATTAAGTCCATGTTTCCATTTTCAATCAATAAGCACGTTACTATACGTACTTTGATTACTGGTATTGTTTTGGATGCTATGAGTATTATGGAGTAATTTTTCATCATTTACTCTAAATTATTTTCCGATGTTGGATTCTGCCACAACTTTTACACATTCATTTCGTGGATAGCAATGTTGGTTAATTTTGCTAGTTCGATGTTGGTACATCAAGTTCAATTGGTATAGTATTAAAGAGGATGGTAATGAGCAAGCGAATTTTGGTAGGGATGACGATATACATAAGGATGAAGAGGATGAAGAGGGCAAAGGAGAGGCATGTTGAAGCCCAAACACAAGCACCAGCGCATGTTGATGTTGAGCACAATGTTAATGTTCAAGTTAATTTGCAACAAACTTTGAACCAAATGCATGCACAGAATCGGAAAATGAATTTGCAGTTCAACGATATTGTGGAGAACAATAAAGAAATGAGTTCACAATTCAACAAGGTTGATGTTTATATCCATACTTTGAGGAGAGATCATACATCAACCCAACGCCGATTGTTATCACTTTTCCGTCGTCAAAACGTTGTGACCACACCGTTTCCACCGGGTTCACCTTCCCAAGAATAGGTTTTATCTTATCTTTTCTCCACTCATTTATCTTGAATTGTTGTTTTTAATTAAAGTTTGGTATAATTTCAATTTCTATTTTTGATAAAATCCATTTCGTGTTTATCTATTTTATTCTTGCTTTATTTCGTACAAATTTTTCGTGTTTTATCATTTTTGCACCAATGAGGACATGGTCCAAATTAAGTGTGGGAGGAGATATTGCATATATCATTTTATAGTACGAATAAATGCAACGAATAATTTTTAAAGCAACATTTATAAATGCAACTTGTTTTATGCAAATGCAACATATGTTGCAACACAATTTATTTAAACATTATTTTTATAAACCATATATTTTCATATGTTTAAAAATATTTTAACTTATGATTATTTTTAGGTTATCAATAGAAATAATATTTCTATACGGGCATTATTTCTATACGGGCATTATTAATAAATTCTTTATTTTCAATCTTTATTTTATATCATGAAATTCATGATACAATAAATCTTATTTTAAATTTTCAATTAGGTTTATAGGCATTAAATTGAACTAACAATTTTAGCTCGGTTTGATTTCGTCTTACATTAACACCAATTGAAGTTTTTAAGGAAACTTTAGCCATAATACATGTTGAATCTTAAAGTCAATATAGGATGAATGTGCTATCTTTCTTTTTCCCAATTACAATTACAAATTTATAAATTCATATTAATTAATCAATTAGTTGAATTCTTAACTTTTGGCCACGATTGAGACCAACCTTATCACAATCGAGGTATGAAAGGAAAGAAAATTAAGTACCGTTTACTTTTGGTCACGATTGCGACCACCCTTATCACAATTGAGGTATGGAATGAACGTTTTACAAAAATTAAGCGTGTTTAAGTTTAAAGTAACGATTGCGTCCACCTATGGCATGGTCGGTACCTCTTAAGCGAACACAAAGCAATAAAATACGTATAAAGTTACGATCAAGAACACCTTTATCTCGGGCGTAACTAAGCAAATAAATTAAAATTAAGTACTTATTCATTTAATATATCTCATATATTAGTTTAGATTTGGGAAAGGAAATTTTGTGCTTTAAAATGCATTGAGACGAAAGACTCAATAACATGCGTGCTTATATTGTCCCGAATACTTTAATTCAAAAATTGAAAATACAAGACGAATGATATTTCGTATTTATAATAGTTAGTTTGATATTTTGCATATAAATTTGCCGAGAGAAGTTAATTTTTTCGGATTAACTAATTTAAAAGGTAATACAAAGATATATGTTTTATTTTCATAAAGAGATTAATTAAAGAATAAATTCAGTGAAATTTTGCTCGAGACTAGTAAAAGATTAAGTGTGGAGATTTGTTAAGCCCAAAATATACCTAAAATATCATCAACAATTACATCAGTTTTGCTATGAATTCGTGCTGTTTATATCTATTTAGAGTACTTTTACGTCCGAATATGTTTCTTTCATGCAAGGTGTTGAAACACCTTTCCACATGATTTTGATTTGACAAAATTGTTTAAGTAAAATTAAATATATTCTAAACACACTAAGTTTAAATGCTTTTATTTATTCCACTAATGTGTTTGTTCAATGTTGAGTTAAATTGTTTTTGAGACATAATGACTAAAAGGCTTAAAGCCCAAAACGGAAGTCAAAGCCCAAGTCAAACGGATCAAAGACTACTCGGCCCGTGTATGCAAAACGCTGCCGTTATGATCAAAACGCAGCTGTTAGACGAGGTGTCGCGGCCTAATCTCCCGGGCGGACCGGGGGGTGGACAATCTCATGGCGACATAAGCGGTGATTGGCGCCGAAAGCAACCAATCGCGGAATCAAGCTGCTCGGCAGGACCGGAGCTCGGAGATATGGAAGAGTCGCCACCCACGAATGGGAAAATGAACACCGATCCCTTGCGGGAGACCGGTGTGGGTTCGGAAAACTTAGGTACGAGCCGAGAAGGCTAGCTCCTTTCCGGAGAAAGGCTACTAGGCACCCCGACATCGCCCGGTTATGAACCACCGGCCTCCTACTCAGCATGTTAGGCGATAACGGACTAATCATATACTTCTTTAAGTTTAAAATTCATTTGAAACCCTTTTCTTTCTCTTTTTGGAAACCATTTTGAGCATATGATATCGAAAAGCCACATCAGTAAAGAATCACCCATTTATGTTTATACATACACAGAGAGGGGGAAGAAAGAAGTGATTTATTTACAACCGTATTTAAATGTTATGTTGTGTGTCTATTCTACATTAACTTATTTCCCCAAAACGATGTTTATTACATGGTTCGCACCTTAATCACCGTTGGAACGATTTAGGTGCGTTTTAAAACCCCGTTTGATGAAGCTTACCCGAGTCGCCGTTGGAACGACTCGAGTAATTGAAAACGTTAAAGTAAAAGCCTTTTAATAAGAAAACGTGGTTAAACATACAAGTCAATTTTATTTTGTACAAATTCATTAAGAAAGCGATTCAAAATCTCCATTATTAACAAAGAAAACGATTTTGATTACAATGTTCGCTTAATCCGTCGTTGGAACGGACTAAGGTTTTAAAACGTGGTGTTTTGAAGACGATTTGAAATATCAACCAAAATGACTCTATTTATCTACATTAGAGATTTAAGAAAGCTCATTAGCTTAAATAATTTAATTGAAAACTCTCTTTTTGTGACTTATTTTCCCCACTTATTTAATGGACTCTCTAACTATTATAATTACATCAATAAACACATTTAGGCCCAAAAATTAATTTTTCCAAGTGAAGCCCATTTGAAACATGGACTTATAAATGACCAAAAGAAATAAAGAAAATAATATAGATATATATTTACACATTTTAGCCCAAAAGACATAAAATAAGAGTAAAAGAAAATATACTATCTAATACATATATAAGAAAGAATAATGATAATATATTTATACTTTAAACATAAGAAAATAGTGAATGAAATTCATAAATAGGAAAATAGCTTTTATCACTCAAAATAATTTTATTTAACAATAATTAAGATAACCCAAATATACCCCAAAACTATATATATATATACATAACTAATATAATCCTAATGTTAAAAAGACTATATGTTCATCCCCCAATATCTACTAATTATTTCCCAAAATACCCAAGTAAATAACATTTAAAATAGAATTTAATGTAATTTAAATGAATAATAATAAAAAAGAAAGTAATATGTACATATACAAAAAATTAGAATAAAAATGGAATACCAATCTCCTAAAATAATTATATATATTAAAGTTTTAAAACAATTTGAAAAGAATATATTACATAATTATATATATATATATACTAAGGATTAAAAGTCTAAAAGTTAAGAAAAAGGGACTGAAATGGCATTTTTTACATTTTGGAAGATTTACCGACGGAAAATCCGTCGGTAAACAGCATTTAGTGACAGAATTGACAAATTACAGCAGCACTCCAATATTTTCCAGATTTATTCAAAAGCTTTAAATTAAATCTAATTCAATCGTTTTGGACTTCCGAACTACCAAAGATGGATCATAGTCGAACACGGAAGTTCCTAAAACGATGTTTTTATTTTAAAACGTTATTTGGAAACCTCTTTTAAATAAAAAAAACTTATAATTACAACATTTTCGATACCCGAACTACCTTTTTATCGGATCACGGTTCGTATTGGGATATCCAAAACGAGGTTTTTATTTTAAAACAAAACCGAATTTTATTTAACACGAAACGAAAATTAAATAAATACATTAATTAAATAAAACGTGACAAAATAAATAAATAACTAAAGGAATAAAAACTATAGCATAAAAAATAAATAGAAGGAGAGAATAAATTAAATAAAATAAAGAGTCTAGTCCTCGGATAATACCTTTAATTCGGTATCTGACAGTCGAAGCCGATTGATTCCACGAACCGCGAGCTCCCGTTTTTTATGAAAAATTTAGTAAAAATTGAACTTAGGAAATTTAGAGATTTTCAATTTTAGGAAAAAAAATGTTTTTTTCCCAAAAAATCCACTTCCTCTCTCTAGAAAAATATCTAGTGTGAGAAAGCTCTCCCAAAAAATCCTCCCTTTTCACCTTGGGATCTGTGCCCTTATATAGGGAAACGGATCCAGGAACAATGGGCGACGCCCAAAAAAAATTGGGCGTCGCCCATTGTGGTTGGGCGGCCGCCCAACCTAGTGTTGGGCTACCGCCCAACCTTGTTGGGCGGCCGCCCAACATGAGTTGGGCGGCCGCCCAACAATAGTTGGGCAGCCGCCCAACAATGTTGGGCGAGCGCCCAACGCGAGGTTGGGCGCCCGCGCCCAACCCTCATCGGGCGTCCGCCCGACGCGTTGGGCGTTCGCCCGACGTGGTTAGGTGCCCGCCCGGCGACCCTCGGGGCGTGCCCCGCGCCGTCGGACGCGTGCACTCCGCGGCCGCCGAGCGCGCGTTCCGCGCAGCTAGACGCTCGCACATCGCGGCCGCCGAACGCGCGCCCCGCGCTGCCAGGCACGTGTGCTCAACGGCCCACGAGGGCGCGCACCGCCAGCGGTCCCAGGCATTGCTCGGGCGTCGAGAGTGTGCCACTCGCGGTGCGTCCGACGGACGCCGCGCGCACGTCTCGAGCCGTCAAGCGGGCGTTCGACCATCGTCGTCCGCGTGCGGGATGCCGTTGTGTGCCCGCACCGTGCCGTTAATTTTCCTCAGCTTATTATTCTTTATATATTTTTCAAAACTTCTGGAATCAATCGTTTCGACCCTCTTGTTTCAGGTTTTCGTCACAGGTCCTCCGACTCGGTGTCTACAGCAGCTCAGCACAAGAAGGATCGAGAAGACCTTCTTTGAACAACTTCAGAATGAAGCTGTTGAGTTGTCTCGACAAAGAGTACAGGAGAGCAGCTGAGCAAGAGCAACTTCCAGACCAAGTAATTCCACTTTGGGTAAAGTTCAGAAGACACAGAAAGCTGTCTAATTGACATTACCTCAAATGGAGAGACATTCTGCCGCACCGACTAAAGGCTGCTCAATACTGACCGAAGACAGAAGATACTTGAATCTGATTGGCCAAGAGCTCTGAGCAGTACTGAGTGACAATGACAGGAAACAGTTTCCCTCCAACGGTTATTTCGAAATTTGAAATGACTGATGCCTCAGACGTCTCTATAAATAGTGCCATCCACTTGTTTCAGAATCACAGAACTTCATCAAGCCATTACGCTGACCAAATTTCAACGCAAAGTTCTGTGAGAAAAAGCAAAGCAATTACTTACACCAAATTTCATATCTTTCGTGTAAAAGTCTAGAGTGATTATTCAATCATCTAAAGTGTCTTAGCAATTGTTGTTTAGGACAAACACTTATCATTTCTAGAATTAGAAAGGAGAGGCTGAGTACTCGGTTATAGTACTCAGCGTGAGATTAGGATTGAGTAGAGATATAGAGGAAGGTACTCTTGTCATACTCAGTTTCTAAGTTGTAAAAGGTTTGAGGCTCTACCTTTAAAGAGCTCAGTAGAGGATTCGAAAGCTCGGAACGTGTTCCGGGGATAGTACGTAGGCTTAGAGGCCAAACCTGGATAAATCTGCTGAGTAACATCCTTCTAACCTTAAACTCATTATATATATTGCTTGCTTAAAACTGAAACTGACCAAGTAAAGAGGTCAAGCTGAGTTGTGCATACTGAGTAGCTAAGTTCAGGAATAGACTCAAGTGCTATCTCCTGACTCAACGACAGAAGCTGACTTAGTCACAAGTTGACTAAGCTAGTGTCTTAAACTCACTCAGCACGCTGTGTAAATCTTTTCAAAGAAAAATAAATCGGACTTAAACGTACAAAATTTAAAATAGTTCCTATCCCCCCCCCCTTGGAACTAACTTGTTACGTTATAAGGGACCAACAAGTGGTATTAGAGCTTAACAAGCTCACTGAGAAAGGTTTAACTACCTAGAGCTGATCCCCCACTATGTCTGAAAACAGCACTCGGTTTCTCCCAGGAAACCTGACAACTCAGATCTTACCTGAGGGGCTGTCCATTACTCGGCCTCCCCTATTCTTCAGGTCTAACTACACCTTCTGGAAGAATAGGATGAAAAACTTTATTCAGGCAACAAATATGAGTGCATGGCTTTCAATAGTCCAAGGCCCATTTGTTCCTGTTGAAGTTGTGGCTGGCCAAACAGTTGTCAAAGCTGAGGCCAAATGGACAGAGGATGATCTCAAGAAGCTACAAAATCATGCTTCGGCTATAAATATGCTTCACTGTGCGCTCGATGCTGCAGAATATAACAAGATTTCAGGTTGTGAGTCACCACAAGAGATCTAGAAGAAGCTGGAGGTCACCTACGAAGGAACCAACAAAGTGAAGGAGTCCAAGGTGAACCAGCAGATGAGACTATACGAGCTGTTCGAAATGAACGATGGTGAAGAAATCTCTGACATGAATGCAAGGTTTACAAACATCATCAATGAGCTCAAGAGA
Organism: Euphorbia lathyris; assembly: GCF_963576675.1. NCBI lineage: Eukaryota > Viridiplantae > Streptophyta > Magnoliopsida > Malpighiales > Euphorbiaceae > Euphorbia > Euphorbia lathyris. The sequence continues at coordinate 31,508,721 of NC_088910.1, read as the reverse complement.
CTCGGGAAGATCTTCACTGAGGAAGAACAAGTCAAGAAGATTCTAAGGAGTCTTCCTAAAAACTGGCAAGCAAAGAAGACTGCTGTCGAGGAAGCTGAAGACTTAACCACCTACAAATATGATGAACTCATCGGCTCACTGCTGACCCATGAGATATCTATGAAGAACTTCGAGGTGAAGGAAAAGTCTGAAGACAAGAAGCAAAAGTCTCTTGTCATGAAAGCTGACTCCACTGATGGGAGCTCAGCAGACGATGAGGAGATAGGGCTTAAGGTAAGGCAGGAAAGACTGGCACCGAAGGCATGTTCACCAGGAAGATGAAAAGGCTGTTCAGAAAGAATGATAAATATTCTAAGAAGCCTTACAAAAAGTTTGATAAGTATAATGCTGAGTCCAGCGACAGCAAATACAAGAAGGACAGCTCAAAGCCCATTACATGCTTTGAATGTCATCAAACTGGCCATATCAAGTCTAGCTGCCCCAAGCTGAGGAAAGATAGAAAGAACGGCAAAAAGGCAATGGTGGCAACATGGAGCGACAGTGATGAGTCTTCATCATCAGAAGCTGATGCCACTGAGTCAGCGAAGATATGCTTCATGGCTGACGAACTTGCTGAGCCGTGCATCTATGAGCATGCTGGCCCCTCCATTGCATCTGACAATGAGGAGCAATCAAATAAGGTAATATCACTACCCCTGCTTAGAAATGAAATGATTAATGCCCTGAGTGACCTCTACACACTTGTAAAAAAGTGTAATAAAAAGGTTAGAGCACTCAGCAGGCATTGTGACGAGGTTGAGGAGGTCAAACTGAGTGATCTTCGATACCTTCTCCAAGACAACTCAACTTTTCATAGTAACATGGATATTATGCACAAGTTTGTCACGGAGGTCCAATCAGATTCCAAGAAACTGAGAAAGGACGTCACAACCATTTAGAACCAACTAAAGGTTCCAAACAAAAGAAATATTCCTCTGAATACTCAGTACCGAGGTACTAGTCAGCAGAGATGGAATCCTCAGCGGAATGTCCAGTGTGACTTATGTGGGAAGAAAGGACACACCACAATGGTGTGCTGGCACGCTCAGCACTAGGGTGCTGACCAGTCAGTGAGATATCCTAAACAGAAAGTCATCTGTGACTTCTGTGGAAAGAATGGCCATACTGTCCATGTATGCCGCCATAAAATAAAATATGATGCTTTACCTGTTGAACCTAACAAGCAAGGACCCAAAAATAATTGGGTACCTAAAAGTAACTGATTACATTGCAGGTAAGCCTGAGGTGTGCTGAGAAGTCAAAGATGTGGTATATTGACAGCGCATGCTCGAGGCATATGATTGGTGATGAAACTCAGTTCATCACGTTTGAGCGTAAATGAGGAGGAAGTGTAAGTTTTGGAGACAACAAAAAGGGTAAGATAGTAGGGTCAGGAACCATTGGAGGTAATCCTACTATTGAGTCTGTCTCCCTAGTTAGCGGACTCAAATATAACTTACTCAGTGTAGCTCAGCTATGTGACAATGGGAGAAAAGTTATATTTGATGACACTGGATGTAAAATATTCGAGGGTAAGACTAATGAATTAATTTTAACCGCCCCTCGCATTGATAATGTCTTTATGCTAAACTTAGAGAAAAAGTTTTCAAAAACTGTATGCTTAGTATCAAAGGAAGAAAATTCCTGGCTATGGCACATGAGACTTGGTCATGTCAGCATGGACCTCCTGGCCAAATTAGCAAGACAACAATTGGTTGAGGGATTGCCAGAACTTAAATTTGAAAAAGATCAACTATGCCATGCGTGCCAAGCTGGAAAACAAACCAAACAATCTTTTCATAGTAAAAACATTGTCTCAACTAAGCGTCCATTAGAGTTACTACACTTGGATCTCTTCGGTCCAGTCCAGCCGTTGAGTCTGGGTAGAAGAAGATTTTCCTTGGTCATTGTAGATGACTTTTCTCGGTACACTTGGGTCATCTTGCTGAGTAGAAAGGATGAAACCTTTGAGACATTTTCAAAGCTGGTAAGAAAACTTGAAATTGATAAAGACCTAAAATTGGCTCACATCCGAAGTGATAATGGTGGAGAATTCAAAAACCAACAGTTTGTTGAATTCTGTGAAGCCAGCGGCATTGACCATAATTTTTCTGCTGCTAGAACGCCTCAACAAAATGGGGTTGTTGAAAGGAAGAACAGAACCTTGGTTGAAATAGCCAGGACAATGCTGAGTGAGTATAGGCTTCCAAAGTACTTCTGGGGAGAAGCTGTCAACACAGCGTGCTATATTCTTAATAGGGCTCTTGTTAGACCTATACTAAAGAAAACTCCCTACGAACTTTGGAAAGGACGAAAGCCCAACATTGGGTACTTTCGAGCCTTTGGCTGTAAATGTTTTATCTTAAACACCAAAGATAGCTTAGCCAAGTTTGACTCAAAAGCTGATGAGGCTATCTTTTTAGGCTACTCAACAAACAGCAGAGCATACAGAGTTTTCAATAAACGAACTCAAGTTTTAGAAGAGTCAATACATGTAGAGTTTGACGAAACTAACCCTGCAGGTAGATACCAGCCGCTGACTGAGGATGATCCACACTCAGCTCCAGCTGATCAAGAAACAGCCGCTGAGTCATTCCCTCAAGGGCTGACCAAAGGTAAAAGTGAACCTCAAATTGTTTTCACTGACCAGTCTACTCCTGCAAAGATTGTTGAAACACAGACAGCACAAGACATCAATCTACCAAAGGAAATAAGGATACCAAGAGGTCACTTAGAGAATGCTATTCTTGATGCCGCTGAGAATACCCTGATGACAAGGAATCAACTCAGGAGGTACCTCAGCAACGTAGCCTTCGTCTCAGTTCAGGAACCGAAGAACTTCGCTGAAGCTGAGTCCGATGAATTCTGGATGAGCGCAATGCAAGAGGAGTTTGATCAATTCAGAAGAAATGATGTTTGGGAGTTGGTGCCACATCTAAGGACTCAGAAGACCATTGGAACAAGATGGGTCTTCCGCAACAAACTGGATGAACAAGGCAATGTAGTCAGGAACAAGGCAAGATTTGTAGCTCAGGGCTACAGTCAGCAAGAAGGTATTGACTACGGTGAGACCTTTGCCCCAGTGGCAAGGCTAGAGGCTATACGAATTTTATGTGCATATGCATCTTACATGAACTTTAAACTGTTTCAAATGGATGTTAAGAGTGCATTTCTTAATGGAGTTATAAACGAGGAAGTCTATGTTAATCAGCCTCCAGGGTTTGAGGATTCTAAATTCCCAAACCACATTTATAAACTCAAAAAGGCTCTGTACGGCCTCAAGCAAGCACCACGTGCTTGGTATGAGAGGCTGACCAGTTTCCTGCTGACCAGAAATTACGTCAGAGGTAAAGCTGATACAACCTTATTCATTAAGAGAAAGGGTAAAGATACCCTGTTGGCTCAAATTTATGTTGATGATATTATATTTGGTGCAACTAACGAGTCAATGTGCAAGGAATTTAGCAAGCAAATGCAAACTGAGTTTGAGATGTCAATGATGGGAGAACTCAACTTCTTCCTTGGACTTCAAATTAAACAAGGCAAAAATGGCATCTTCATCAGCCAAGCTAAATATGCCAAGGAGATATTGAAGAAGTACGATCTTGAAAATTGCAAGCCAATATCCACTCCTATGGGCACTGATATTGTCCTATGCGCTGACGAGAATGGTAAGTCAGTAAATAGCAAATTATATCGAGGTATGATAGGCTCTCTACTTTACTTAACAACAAGTAGACCGGACATTCAGTTCTCAGTATGCTACTGTGCTAGATATCAATCTAACCCTAAGGAATCTCATTACATTGCTGTAAAAAGAATCCTTAGATATTTGCAAAGCTCAGTGAACGCAGGTTTATGGTATCCCAACACTCATGACTTTACACTCATTGGATACACTGACGCTGACTATGGACGGGACAAACTTGAATGAAAAAGCACCTCTGGAGGATGTCACTTCTTAGGGAGCTGTCTTGTATCCTGGTTCAGCAAGAAGCAAGCGTCAGTAGCCTTGTCTACCACTGAAGCTGAGTACATTGCTGCTGGACACTGTGTTGCTTAAGTCCTATGGATTAAGCAACAGCTTGAAGACTATGGTGTTCAAACAAAGACAATTGAGGTCATGTGTGATAACAAAAGCGCAATTGATCTATCAAAGAACCCAATTCAACACAGCAGGATGAAGCATGTCAGCATTCGACATCACTTCATTAGAGACCATGTACTCAAGGGTGAGATAAAGCTGACCTTTGTCCCAACGGATGAGCAGCTTGTCGATATCTTCACGAAGCCACTAGTTCGTGAGCAGTTCAGTATACTGAGAGAAGCCATTGGTATGTTTAATCCTCTTCAGTAAAATTCCAATTCTTAACATATATTCATGCTGAGTGAATTACCATGTTGAATGAGTTATGATATTACTTGCTGAGTAACTTGATGTATGCTGAGTGTTAATTGCTAAATTAATAAATATCACATACTGAGTAACATAAAACTGACCACTCAGAATATAGAACGTTTAGGATTCTAAATGCTGAGTATAAGATCCGTTGCACTTAATGCTTAGAGCACGCGAATAGCCACCTAGGATGACGTATGTGTCGAATGTGTCATAAATGCCAGGATCATTGTTGGTTGACAATCCCAAGGCAAAACTGACACATGGATTCGATAAGATCCACTCTTCACCGCTATAAATAATGGGCATATCCCTATTTTTATTTCTTTACACTTACCGAATTCTCTGGCAATAAGCATTTTCTCTCTAAAAATCTCTCAAATCTCCAAACACCTCTTAGCAACAATGACTAAGGTTTCCATGAACATCTCCGGCGATGTCCACTCTAAGTCCAGCTCCGATGAACCCTCTAGGCATCCCCCTACACCCAGCAAAGGCAAAGCTGGCCAAGCCTCCTCCGCTAAGGGAAAGCCTACCAAGGTCAGAACCTACTCCAAGGTCTTCGAGAACGTTAGAGAATGGAAAGTTGAGCCCTCAAGATGGGTCTCTGAAGCTTTTGTACAAACCGAGCAACCTTTTTGTGAATGGATATCGCAAAATAGCTGGACCGAGCTGTTCTCCATTAGAGATTCAACCTACCCTGACCTAGTAAGGGAGTTCTACCACAATCTCCGAGTTGCTGACGATAACCAGGATCTTCTGGTAACTGTGGTAAAGGAGAAAACCATTTTCATAAACCCTACCTACCTAGCTAACTTGCTGAAGTTAAAGACTGAGGGAACTAAGCTGAGGCGATCTAGGGATCACGAAGGAACTGGGTACGTTGCCACCTTCTGCAAACCCGCTGGCCACTCTGGAGAAATCTCCAGTACCTCGATGGGCCAGCACCAAAAGATGGCTCATTATCTGCTGACCTACTACATCTACCCCAAGATCAACTGTACCACCTCAGCAACGAACTTTGAGTAGTGCTTTATATGGCACATATTAACTTACAAGCCCATCAACATGCCAGTCTTTCTGATTGCTGGCTATCAAAGGAGCACCGACACACTAAGGCTGGGTTCACTTATAACCAGGATCCTCATTGACCATCAAGTGGATCTTGCTGACGAAGAGAGGACTCAAGGATCTGAAATCACAGCTGTTTCTCTTTTTGCCCTCAAATTCAATCAACCCATCAAGAAAGGGAAAACTGCTGCTGTTCAGCCTGCTGAGGGGACTACTGTCCAAAAAGGGAAAAGAACTAAGGCTCCAGCTTCTCGCAAAAGGAAAGCTATTGGGACTCCCTCTAAAGATGCTGAGTCTCCAGCAAAGAAGCTGAAGTCAGTAGAGAAACGTCCTAGGCAAGTTGAGCCTGATACTGAGGACAGAGTTGATGCTGATGAGCAACCTCTCAAGAAGAAGAAGTCTTCTGAGCTGATCCCGATAGATTCTATCCCCACTGACTTCATCAATCCCAATGACTCTCATTTCTCACAGTGTCAGGGATTTGAAGCTCAACATCAAGAGGACGATGTACAACTGGATGATCAGTTCATCGCACAAGTCGAAGATGAGCTAGACCAAGATGAAGAGGATGAAGAAGATAATGAGGAAGCAGTGAGTGGTCAGGATAACTCTAAGGAGACAGCAAGTGATGAGGAAGATGTTGACCCACCTCATACTGAGTTTGCTGTGGAAGAAGACATGTTGAACAAGCTGACCAGCAAAATGCCGATCAACAAGAGAATTCTCGTTCTCATTCAGGAGAGTCTATCCCTGCTGACACTCCTCCTCGAAGAAGAAGATTAGTCAAGGCAAGTCAGACAACTGTTATTGACCTACCTGTGCAACAGCCGACTAAAGATCCTTCTTCTCTTAAGCTGAAATTTTTCAGAAAACCAACTTCTTCTACTCCACCAGCTTCTCTTGAAAAGCAAGCCTCTGTTTCTTCATTACAGGAACAAGCCGACTTACATGCTTCTGTTAACCCTACAAGCCAACCTGAGCAAGTTGCTACCAATACTGCTGCTCCAACAAGTGTGTGATGCGCCTTCGGTGAACACTCACTAAGGGATAAGTGTACCCCGTCGTTATCAAGTAATAAATTTATGGTTAAGTCCAGTTTATCGTCCACAAGATTTATTTCTGCAAGTATCGAGCTACTTGGTTTCAGGTGTTATCTAGGCTTAGGGGGTTTGAGTTTGTTTGATTAAGTTAATCTACTCCTAGGTTGAATTATACTAATCCTAGCTAAGTTATCTGATTCTAACTAAGTTATTCTACGCCTAATTAAGTTACTCTACCCCTAATTAAGTTAAACTACTCCTAATTGATCTTTCACTAATGCAATTACCCGAAGGAACATAGTATGAACGATAATAATGAAGATAGATTGTTAGGTCTATTGAGTAAAAACCTAATCTAAGTCACTAGTATTCAAGGCGATTAACCCTACTTACCCTCCTGAAGTTCCTAGCGCGTGATTCTCTAAGGCCGAAACTAGGTCTAAGGCTCAGTAAATTGGAACTTAATCAACTAAGAGGTCGTCAATCTCCTAGGCTCTGACTAGGTCAGATTCAGCTTGCAATATATGCCTACTAGATTTTGGGGCTTTTGAATGAGTTAAACCAATTGAATAAAGCGTAAGACAGAGATTAGACAAATAATCATAGAACAAAATAGGAGCTAAATTATTATTAAAGGCGAAGAACAATGTCACAAGATACAATAAGTTAGGTTCGGCAACTGTATCAAAGAGTACAAACAAGGAAAGCTAAAAGGAGATACAAAAATCCCTTTCAGGGAACTTGTTTACTTTGCAGCCGGCGACCTAATCTTAAGGACGAACCTTGATAATTCCTCGAGAACAGCTTTGAAGGAGCTTCAATGGAGGTCGAAGGAGATGGAGAGGAATTACAAGGGGAAAGCTAAGATAATTTACAAATAATGAAAGATGCTTAATTACATTGGAAAAATCCTATTTATAGGCGTGGCTTGGGCCCTTTTAAGGACCTATTTCGTGTCCTTATGCAGGTAGGAAGTCGTGGGGTCCATCGTGGCGTCGTGGGGGCGAAATTGGTCTTTTTGACCAATTCCCGCAGGTCTGCTCGGTGAGCAGGCACAGCCTGCTTGGCGAGCTGGCCTACGAAGGCCAGCTCGGCGAGCCGGCCTAAAATAGGCCAGTTCGTCGAGCAGTCTTGCCCGATACACCCCCGCGCGGATGCCGAATGCCAACAACGTGTTTTTTGCCCGAACTTATCCATGCGCATGCACAAAAACTCCAGATAACATTAGTCCAAAGGCTAAATTGACCCGCCGATCTCTTATTTGAGCAAACGCTTCATTTGGTGCGACTTTTGACGGATCAATTAGCTTCAAAAGATAACATAATTATAATATGCATGCCATTTTGGCCGTATTTGCCTAAATTGATCATAAAACGAGCCTAAACAACGAAAAGTAAATAAAACATTTCCAATTCCTAATTAACTCACACAAAAGCATTTAAATGCGAGAATTGCTCGCTTATTAACGAAATGACGCTAAAACCCGTCCTAAAACCGTGCCAAAAGATAGGGGTTTTTGACCCCTATCAGTGTGCTGACTCAGGAAACTCTAGCTCCTGTCAGCACTGAAACTACTCAGCTTCCAACCAACATTTCTGCCGATCAATCAACCTTACCCGTAAATCCAGTGCAGATTGAAAACACAATTCCAGTCACTGACCATGGTATCAATCTAACTCCTCCACCAACCGGTCATACTGAGGCAACTAGGCATCCTGAAGAAGAATCGCTCAGCTATTTGAATGCCACCGAGTCGGGCAGAAAAATCATTCACTCGGTGCAGTCCTTACTCAACGATCTTCCTTCACGTGATGAACCTACTGCCGGGTCCATCAACAATGACTCAACACAGCTGTCCCAAGTTACTCAGCTTCTAAATGAAGTTAAGGCACTCAAGGATTTGCTAAGTGTTATGGTTTCCATCCAAGCGCAACAGCCCAAGCAGGACTCAATAACAAAGCTGGCTAAGCTCCACTTGACAATGGTTCAACATATCAACGCTCTTCAAGGACAGTTTCAGACCTTGTTAGCTGCGAACAACCAATATGCAACTTCTTCTGAAGTAAAGATGCTTTTTGCACAGCTTCACACTGAGCAAAACAAGACCAACAATCAACTTGCATCATACTCTCAATGCTCGGTGGAGCAAATCGGCGAAGCTATCCGTCTGCTGAACCTGCATAAGCAAGAAATGGATACTGATCAAATGAAGCAAAATGAGATACTGGTGAATACCCAACGGACTTTCAATCATGTGCGTCACAGCAATATCCAACGTTAATATTACGACTCAGCCTTGCTGAAGACAATTCATCAGGCCATTGCTGCCTTGACGGATTCAATTACCTGGATAGGTAAATCTCAAGCTTACATACTGAGTATGCTTAGCTCAGCTACCATCGGTATACCTCAAGAAATCGTAGATGATGGAGTTGCTGTCTTCGACGGCGTCAATGAAAGCGCCGATAAGCTTAAGGAATTGTCCGCCACACTGACCAGAGCTGTCTTAACCGACGCTTTTAGAATTCCTCCTCCTCTCGATGCTGACAAAACGGGGGAGAAAGAACCAGCTAGAACACAGCATGCACCTAGTCAGTCTAAGCAAAAGAAAAGGAAATAGAAATAGGCTAGCTCAGTTTTGTGCTAAGTTTGTAGTCTCTATGTTTATGCTTATCTTTTTCTCTATACGCTGACTACTTCTATTCAATTCAATACTTGCATCTTTTTATCCAAAACCTGAGTTATGAGTTACTTTATACGATGCTGAGTATTATGTCTTTATGTATCTTCGTAATACATCAACCATGTTTAATGCTCATAAAACCTGTTGATTGTATCCAATGCTGATAATATGTTTGACTTTGTCTTGTATGCTTATAAAACACCGTCTCATAAGACCCATTGAACAAAATGATTACTCAGCGCTCTCTAAATGATAAATCTTTCGCTTAACACTGAGTAAAGTAGAATATATTTCTTGAAGCTGACCTATATCTGAAAACTGACCTTAGACTCACTCGATTAAAACTAAGTCAGTAGCTCAACCCTTACGGGGGAGTTTGCTAAGTAATATTAGGTCAACTTTCATTGGGGGAGCTCAACACTGAGTTCTTCGCTGAATAGTTTTGCCAACATCAAAATGGGGGAGTTTGTTGAAACACCTTTCCACATGATTTTGATTTGACAAAATTGTTTAAGTAAAATTAAATATATTCTAAACACACTAAATTTAAATGCTTTGATTTATTCCACTAATGTGTTTGTTCAATGTTGAGTTAAATTGTTTTTGAGACATAATGACTAAAAGCTTAAAGCCCAAAACGAAAGTCAAAGCCCAAGTCAAACGGATCAAAGACTACTCGGCCCGCGTATGCAAAACGCTGCCGTTATGATCAAAACGCAGCTCAACACAAGAAGGATCGACAAGACCTTCTTTGAACAACTTCGGAATGAAGCTGTTGAGTTGTCTCGATAAAGAGTACAAGACAGCAGCTGAGCAAGAGCAACTTCCAGACCAAGTAATTCCACTTTGGGTAAAGTTCAGAAGACACAGAAAGCTGTCTAGTTGACATTACCTCAAATGGAGAGACATTCTGCCGCACTGACTAAAGGTTGCTCAATACTGACCGAAGACAGAAGATACTTGAATCTGATTGGCTAAGAGCTCTGAGCAGTACTGAGTGACAACGACAGGAAGCCGTTTCCCTCCAACGGTTATTTCGAAATTCGAAATGACTGATGCCTCAAACATCTCTATAAATAGTGCCATCCATTTGTTTCAGAATCACATAACTTCATCAAGCCATTACGCTGACCAAATTTCAACGCAAAGTTCTGTGAGAAAAGCAAAGCAATTACTTACACCAAATTTCATATCTTTCGTGTAAAAGTTTAGAGTGATTATTCAATCATCTAAAGTGTCTTAGCAATTGTTGTTTAGGACAAAGACTTATCATTTCTAGAATTAGAAAGGAGAGGCTGAGTACTCGGTTATAGTACTCAGCGTGAGATTAGGATTGAGTAGAGGTATAGAGGAAGGTACTCTTGTCATATTTAGTTTCTAAGTTGTAAAAGGTTTGAGGCTCTACCTTTAAAGAGCTCAGTAGAGGATTCGAAAGCCCGGAACATGTTCCGGGGACAGGACGTAGGCTTAGAGGCCGGACCTGGATAAATCTGCTGAGTAACATCCTTCTAACCTTAAACTCCTTATTATATTTATTGCTTGCTTAAAACTGAAACTGACCAAGTGCTGTCTCCTGACTCAACGACAGAAGCTGACTTAGTCACAAGTTGACTAAGCTAGTGTCTTAAACTCACTCAGCACGCTATGTAAATCTTTTCAAAGAAAAAGAAATCAGACTTAAACGTACAAAATTTAAAATAGTTCCTATCCCCCCTGGAACTAACTTGTTACGTTATAAGGGACCAACACAAGGTACGTAAATATTTGGTTAAATCCAAATAGGAACGAAAAGAGGTCAAAAACGAAGGAAAAACCCTAAGTTAGGAGCTAAAAGACGAAGAAATCAGCACACCGATACAAGGAAGACGAGACCGAAGTCAGAAACGGGAGAAAATTCCAAATTCTCGGTAGAGAATTATGGGCCGCGACCGAGAATCCCAAATTCTCGGTCGCGACACGCCTTTTCCAAACATCTTCTTTCGTCCAAAGGCTGAAAAATCACTTCCCCATTCTCGGTAAGATCAGAAATTCTGCCAAGCACAACATACATATGTTGAAATTCCAAGAAACGCGTTCGTTCGGGTGGATAGAAACGTCTCTTCGCGGCGGACAAGACTCTCCACAACGGACACGACACTTCAATTACGACCCTTCAACATCTATAAATAAAGTATTGATTTGAGAGTTGAAAGATGATGAGAGAGTTAGATTTTAAGATTAGTGCAAGAGTTATGCAGAAACTCTGACTCAGAAATGAGTCAGAGTTTAGATTTCATTTTTGTAAAAAGCATTATGGTGTACACACATTGTTTACTCAATAATAACAAACACAGTAGCGTTTAGATTTGTTCATATTAGTTTACATTTTGGTAGAGGCCGACCATATCCCTATTACGAAGTTACAGCGAGAACATTGAGTAGAGAATCCGCCCCTGAGCTTGACAAACTCTAACGAAACCCAAGGAAAGGATTGACAACCCGTTCACTTGCAAGTCGTCGAATGTTTTCATGCTCCTTGTTCTTTGTAAACTTGTATCAATTTATTTTTCATCTAATAAAGTCCATTCTATTCGATAGATTTTTATGCAGCACTTTGGTAAAGGATCCGAAGTGGATGCTGGTGTTTTCATTAAAACGTAGTTAAATTCAAAATCTTTACAAGGAAACTTTGTTGAACAACTTAACAAATTAATATCATCAGTAGAGTATTAATTTGATTAAGGTAGCGATCTTACCCGACCGTAGGAAGATTGACTATGGTTCAAAGCCCTAAAATTAGAGGTTCCGTCATTTATTTCATTGTTATAATTTATACAAAGTTTAAGTTGTTTTCTTTGCTTAATGCAAACGAATACATTTGTTTACTTTTCTAAAAGAACTAAACGTTCATCTCTTGCAAATTAATCCCTAAATCAGAAATATTCTCTAACATTTGTTATACTCTAATCTAATTCTTATTCTAGCAATTTCAAAACCAAATCTAATTCAACGATTTTACATATTATAAACCTTAAAAGTAAATCTAACTGATTCAAAATAAGTTTTTGTTAAAAAGTGTTCCCTGTGGGATCGATATCTTTTATTACTACAAGCGTATATCGTGCACTTGCGGAAATCGCTGAACAATCAGCAACCCTTAGAACATGAGGAGATCAAGGAGATATTTCCGGACGAAACATTATATTCGGTAAAAACTCTCCCCTGGTTTGCAGACATCGCGAACTACAAAGTCGGTAACATTCTTCCTCTTAATTTAGATGCAAGCAAAAAACATAAGTTTATGTTTGAGAACAAACAATATTTTTGGGAAGAGCCGTATTTATTTCGATTCTGCACTGACGGCATGATTAGGAGATGTATACCTGAAGAGGAGGTATAATCAGTGATTAATATGTGTCATTCTAGAGAACCAGGTGGCCACTTCGGGCCAGATAGGACAGTGGAAAAAATCCTCCAAAGTGGGTTTTGGTGGCCACAAATGCATAATGATGTCAGTAGCTATGTTAAATATTGTGATGCATGTCAGAGAGTAAGGAATATCTCTAGGAGAAATGAGATGCTTCAATAAGGCGCACTCATATATGAGCTATTTGATGTTTGGGGCATAGATTTTATGAGACCCTTCCCCATGTCGCACAACAACCAATACATTCTTGTAGCGGTTGACTATGTCTCCAAATGGGTAGAAGTATGGACCATTTTCAATTGTCAATGCACACCCCTCCAGAATGGTTGAAATCGAGGGAAAATATGGGATCACCAAAAAAGTAAACGGGTACCGCCTCAAGATTTATCTTGGCAAGGATAATTCGGATGTGCAAGTTCTGCGCCTGCAGACGACTATAGAAAGGGGGGCCGATCAGTAAGTTGTGTTTTTCCACCCTAACTTTTTGCACATATATTTTATGTTTTAGATGCAATGTTGGAACTTATTGCATAATTTAAGTGTGAGGAGCAGGGGTAGACAAACTTACAAAAATTTATATAATTTTTAAATTTTTGTTGCATCGTGTCTAGTTCAGTTTAACGTTTTCGGGTTTTATTTATGCTTTATTTATGTTTTTGCATGTTTAGGACCTAAAACCATGAACCTCCTTCGAATCTAAACTTCGTTATTTGTTTTTAAGGGCCGAGAACTGGTGCGTGTCGTCTAGTGTGGTGTTTTTACGAAATAATATGTATTATGATAAGTGTGTTGTGCTATGACTATGGATGTGATCTTCGAAAGGTTCTATCTTTACTAGACGTCACTACTTAGGGGCAAGTGTACCCCATCGTATCAAGTAATAATCCGGTTAAGACCGGGTATCAAATCCACGGGATTTATAATTGCAAGTATTAAACGACTCGGTTTTATACGTTATTTAAGCGGTGAATACTTTGGGGTTGATACGGGAACCAACTACAAACTACTCCTAACTATGGGTGAGGCAAATTTATATAACGAAACTCTATGAAATGATGCGGATGGCGATAAGTTATAAATATGATAAACAATGACTTCTAATGTTTATACGGTTGATGATTTGCTCTTGCAATGATGACTACGTGTAGTGTGACAGACCCGTGAAGTACTTAGACTACGTGGTTCCTAGTCAAGGCGTGTCTAATGCTTGGGACCAGAAATTAGGGCCCGTAAGTTCCGTGGCTTGTCAATTCCTACGGTTTCTGGAGCGTCACTTCCGGTAAGGCAAAACCTATATGAATCCCTAAAGATAGCCCGAATGGCGTCGGAAATCGCGTTCTCCTACACAATAATCAATTACGAGTATCAAAACAAGTAACAAACATCAACACATATATAGAAAAGAAGATTATGAATCATAAATTATAAATATAGAGAATGTAAATATGAAATACAACCAAGCCTAGTACATAGGATGAGTACAAGCTAATTAGCAAGTGTAAAGGGAATAATCCACCCTCGGAACTAGCTAACCGGACTCAAAGCCATCTATTAGGACTTGGAGGTGGAGCTTTTTCGAGCTTGGTGAACGGAGAAGGAGTGGGACTTTGACAGAATGCCGGAATCAACGATCAAGACCGAAAGATGATAGAGTTTAGCTATATAAAGCCTAAAAACAAATCTAAAGCTACAATAACAAGAGTTTGTCTATGCTATGAGTAATATATATCAAGTGTAAAAGTGTGTGAAATGAGTGCTGGTCACTCTTATTTATACATATCAAGCTAGGGGTGAAATTGTAATTTCATAAGGTGCAAGCATGGAGGAACATGATTTTGTGCAGAATTCCCATGATACGCCTCGCGTATGGTGGTATACGCCCTACGTATTTTCCCATTCCGTCAGAAATCTCCTGCATGTGGACCAAATCCAGATCTTGTTGTCACAACCACGCCCCGCGTGTACTGGGATGCGCCTCGCGTGGTTGAGTCTCTGACTTTTTATTGCTTGAATTGGGTCCTTTACGCCACGCGTAGCTGAAGCACACCTCGCGTAGATGAGTCTCTGCCTTTTTTATGTTGAAGAACCTCCTTACACGCCCCGCGTGTAAGGTGGTACGCCCCGCGTATGGGTAGTTGACTCAGGGAGACCATGCAGTTTGACTTTCAGGATTAGGCTAATCATTTCTAACATCTGTCGTACACCTTGCATATGGTGGTATACGCCTCGCGGATTGCTGAGTAGATCCCACGTGGTGCCTGTGGATAGGGCAATTATTTCTGACTTGGTGATTCGCGCCCCGCGTGAGGAGTAATACATCCCGCGTATCTTGGTAGATTTCCACTCCTTGCTCGTACCTAAAATACAATTCTCAAGAGCCGAGTTTAGCTTGACGTTTTATTTCCTAAATTAATCAAAAACAAGGAAAATTAACCGAAAGTACGAAATTTATTTTTATTTTGTTATTTTATTAAAACACTCTATTTTTGCAATTAAACTTATTTATTTCTTCTAAAATTAACCCGTAAATCACGCTAAAAGATAGGGGTAAAATACCCCTATCAAACCTCCTCGGACTTTAAAGTTTTACTTGTCCTCAAGTAAAAGAAATCGAAAGACAAGGGATTGAGATTATTAAGAAACAAACCGACGGTTGGTTTTACCAAGTGCGTGATTTCAAAGTTAAAGTTTTATGCAAAGTTTTCGGCAAGTACTTACGCAAACAAATGAGTGACCAAAACTTATTTGAAACCTTCATGATCAAAATTAATAGGCAATATTAACGGGGGTCGATTATCTTTTGAGAACCCGATAGTACCTCACCAAGGGATTTCACTCTTATGCTCAAACTTTGGTGGGTCGGTGTTTTAGCGCTCTTCTTTACACTTACCCGAAGTCACTTTGAGTTTGCATTTTCATCCAGGTTTTTCCTCATATGTTATGGTTTAGGCAATATTAAAAATGAGCCCTGAGGGGTGTTGTAATGTGGGTGGCTTTTTAGTGGTTAATTTTTTTAGAAACTCGAGTTCAAACACCATTTTGATGATCGCACCGTATTTTTATTTTGGCCTCGGCGAGTTCATAAGATATAATTCGAAATTGCTCGGGTAGAGCTTGAGAATGCCTTTTTTTCTCTTTATTGTATTTTTCTTTTTTTCGTTCGAGAGCGGCACAAAAACGATTTCGAGAGCTTTTTGGTGCTTACTTGTCAAGGCCTTTGGCTTATTTCGGGTGATTTTGGTGCGATTTGATCTTGTTGGTATTTAAACAAGAGGAAAAAGGGTTAGATGTTAGAAAGGGTATTAACAACAAAAAGTCGGTTAATAGGCTCGAGGGGGTTTGCTAGAGGTTAATGAAAACGGGAAAAATAAGTTAAGAAAATAGTTAAACTAAGTGGGTTCGTTTTATCATCTATTGCCATTTTAACCAAAATAAGTGTACTAAGCCTGGTATTAGACGCAAACTCTATGAGTCGAGTGAAGTCAAAGCTCTCGAAAAATTGTGAAAGAAATAGAGTTCTCGTACGAACTCTTTTAGGCTCAAAAATACCTCACAAAAATTCGGGTTAGATTATGTACGTTCAAGTTCTCGTCAAATTTTAAACTATCCCGTTTTTATTGCCTTTTTAAATTTCATTATGGAGATGGCTTATGGGTTAGGACTCAATGCTTTTGTTTGGTATGAACCTAGGCTTTGCATAAATTCTAGAACTTCAAAATTAGGACTAAAATTTCTTACTAAAACCGATCCTTTGTGTCAACGTCTTTTTATTTAAGAACAAATAACGGAACTTTAAATAATTTCCGAGGGAGGTAGTGTGTCGGAAAAAATTTAAGAATCGATAAATTAGTTTAATTATTTTGTTGTTTATTTGATTTTTATTTTTGTTTTTGTTAGTGCAAAACAAACTGAAAGTGCGGGGTTGCACGACCCTCCGCGTTATTAAAATGACGTCTATTCCAAGGACGTCGCAAAAGAAAAGAAAGAACAAAAACAAAAATAAAGATGGAATGAAAATAAGACCCTTATAGGTCAGGTCCTACGCGAGGCGTGCCCAGTGGGGCGCCCCTCGTAGGAGGTGCGTTTTAAGCTAGTTTGGGTCAGAAGCTCAAATACGAGAGGCGCACTAAGAGGGGCGCCCCGCGTGTTTGAGTTTCTGGGCGATTTATACCAGAAAAATGGTGATCACGCGGGGCGTAAAAGGGAGTACGCCCTGCGTGAAGGTTATTTATGACGCAGAAATTGAGAAAACAAACACGAAACGAAAATAGAAATCAGAAATACATTAAGAGAGAAAAGAAAGTACAATCAAAAAACAAAAAGATAACAAAAATAACAAAAATAACAAATGGAACACCTAAAACAAAACACGAAAGAAAATACAAAACAAAGGAAAACATAAAAAAAATGGAAACTATGGTTGAGGCGGAGGAGGGTTGCCATGAAGGTTGAAGTAGGCGGAGAAGGATTTGGTGAGGGTGTCGAAGCGAGCGTTGAGATGGGCCCGATCCTCACGTTGTTGTGCCGCGATGGAGTTGAAATGGGTGATTTAGGTGGAGCTGTCCATGAGGCGATTAGCCTCAAGGGTGTCGAAACAAGTGTTGAGGGTGGCGAATTGTGAGTCGAAGTGAGCATGATCGACACGTTGGTGGCCCTCCAAGGCGTCCAACCGAGCATAGATGGAATTGAAGTCGTGGTTGGGCGGTCGATTGAAGTTTAGGCCCATATCCGAATCTGAACCCTCCTCCTCGTGTGAGTGGGCCGCCCCCGAAGTTTCACCCGGGCCGGAGGTGGAGAAGTTGGAGGATTGGATCGCGGATGAGGGCCGGACGGAGGTTGGAGACATCATAATCGTCGGACCCGGTGATGGACGTCCAAAAGTCTCGAACGGAAGCACCCTCGGGCCAATGGGCGATGCCATCCTCCGCTTGATGGGTGAAATGGTTACGGAGCCATTGTGTGTCGATGGAAAAGGGTTGGTTGTGAAGGTGGAAGTTGAAGAGGGCGGCACCGGGGACGTTGTTGGAGGTGAGTGTGGTGTAGAACTCCAAAACCAAGGAGGGGTAAACGTGTGGCCGTGTATGAAAATGATCGAGCCAAAAGAGGGCACAGAGGCACTCCTCGAAAGCACCACCAAGGTCGAAGCGATCAAGAGTGCTTCGATTGATGTATGGGAGTTCCATGACTTGAGCTGCAGAGAGGTTTTGGTAATTTAAGGCTTCCTCTTCGGTGAAGAGATGGAAAGGAGCCCGGTATAGACGGGTGAGTGGTGGTGTTTCTTCCCGTTCGGGTTGTGGTGGTTGTTGGTTTTGGGCGGAACGGGAAGATCGGACACGAGTGCTTCGAGGAGGACGGTCAATAGCTTGACGTTTGCTTCGTGCCATGGTGGTAATGGGGGATTGAGAAAGAGTAGAAGAAGAGTAGGGGAAGTTTGAGTGAGTTGTGAGGGAGAAGAAGGAGAAAAAGGAGGGATATATATATAGGGGAGGAGTGGGGAATCCAAGTAAAACTCGGATTCCCAGAGGGGTACACGGGGCGTGAAGAGGCCACGCCACGCGTACCCCACCTCCTAATCTTATTAGTTGCAAAAAACAGTATGATACGCGGGGCGTGAAGGGGAGCACGCCTCGCGTATCGCACCTCCTGCCCCTTTTGATGGAAAAAAGGGCAAGGACGCGGGGCGTAAATGGAGATACGGCACACGAAAAAGACGGGAGTTGAAGAATTTTTTCGATTTTTAGGAGTTTTTTGAATTTTTATGGGTTTATGTTTTTTAAATTGTAATTAAGAGGGTAGTTAAGCCAAAATTTATTTTGGAGGGAGGTTGAAGAGTTTTGAATTTGAAAAGGTGGGGTGTGATTGGAGAGAAGAAGAGGTGGAGTGTGGAAGTGGGAAAGATACATGGGGAAGAGAGGAGAGTGATAGGAGGTTTGGAATAAGAAAAGGCTGCCATGGGGAGTTGTAATTTGAAACTCCCCGAGGATACGCAGGGCGTGTCCTAGGGCACATACCGCGTATCCTTCCAAGTGACATTTATTTGAAAGGGGGTAAATTGCCGAAGATTACGCGGGGCGTGGTAGGAAGGACGCCCCGCGTAACGGGTCTTTTATTGTGAGAATGGGTCAGACACTCAGGCACGCGGGGCGTACTGGGCTGTACGTCTCGCGTGATTAAAATTTTTGGATTAAAATGGGATTTGTTTTTCTTTTAATTTATGAAAAATAATAAAAATAAAAATAAAAGTAAAAGTAAAAATGAAAAGAAATGAAAATAAAAATAAAAATAAAAATAACTCAAAGGAGAAAACTGCAAATGCATAAAAGAGAGAATAAATAAAAATAAGTTTATGATACATATAAACAAGGGGTTCGAGAAATTCAAACCGATGCTACGTTTAGAGTCGAAGTAGCTCGACTTTCTCATGCGGCGGCTTACTGCAAGCTGTCCGAGGTGGAACTCGATGGGTCCAAACTTCTATTATTTAGGAGCGTTATCGCCTGTCCGGACTCTCTGTTTTTGCCCCGTGGGTTCTACTCGGTGTTTGCCGGGAGGGTTCCTAATGGCCTCTCCTGTTGCTGACGATTCAAGTGGGCTACTTGGTGGCTAAGGTCCCTGCAAAACACCTCACTATCGGCCAAACGAGTTAAGATATCCTTTAACAAGGACGTTACGGACTAGCCATGTACATTATCGGGGGGTGGTGTGTTCCGATTACTGGGCATCACTTGTGATTGCCCTAACCCATTTTCCCGATATTCTTGATCAAAGTCGGATGGGGGCCTCAATACATTGTTATTATTTCCATACGACAAGTTAGGGTGTTGGTACCGGGGCCTCCATCCGTTGTTATTATTATTGTGGTGGTGTGAATAGGAGTTCGGGTTGGAATTGTACCTTTGATTGCCTCCTATATAACTTACATTTTTTGTATCGCCGGCGAAAGGGCTACCGGCTTGGCAGTTAAGTCCGTCATGGTCTCCACCACAGTGATTGCACATCAGGACATGTGCACTTTTGTTGAGGCTCAACTGGGCTATCAACGAGTCAAGTTTCTTATTCATTTCCGCCATGGAACTTTTCAGAGCCTCTTTCTCCACGGCGAATGTTTGATGTCGCGACGGTCCGGCAAGCCGATCCTCTTGCCACTGCACGCTTTTTCTCGTGAGCTCGTGAATAAGCTCGTAGGCCTCACTTACTGATTTACGAAATAGATCCCCACCTATAGCGGAATCAATGGTCGCACGATTAGTGGGGGTGAAACCGTGGTAGAAGGTATTTACCAATTCGTGCTTTGGGATGTCATGGTGGGGGCAGTTTCGAAGCAACTTTTGAAACCTAGCCCAAGCTGCATGAAGGGCCTCGCATTCCAGCTGCTTAAAAGATGTGATATCAGTCTGTAACTCGACCATTTTGGACGGTGGGAAATAGTAGGAAGGAACTCCTTCTCGAGCTCCTCCCATGACGTGATTGATCCCGCCTCCAATGAGTGTAGCCACTCCAACGCCTGTCCTGTCAAAGAAAAAGGAAACAACTTTAGTCTCACAGCCTCAACGGGAACACCATTTTGCCGAGAGGTGTCGGCACACATAAGGAATTTATCGAGATGTTCGTTAGGGTTCTCATGGAGTTCCCCTCCGAATTGACCGCATTGTTGTATCAGCTGGATCATGCCGATCTTTATCTCGTACGTGTTGGCTAGAATGGTGGGGGCGAAAATTCCGTTATGATTCTGAGGACGATGAGGAGCAAGGATCTCCATCATCGAACGCGTGTCATTGCCCCCGCGGATGTTGTTCACGCGTGGCCTTTGGTTCCCTTCGGGCTGGTTGACCTCGGTGTTGGGGTTTGCCATTTTCTCTCTTCGAATTCTACAAAGAGTACGTTCAATTTCGAGATCAATAGGAACGAGAGAATCACTCCGAGATCGAGTGTGCATAAAAAGAATTAAACAATGAAATTATAAACAAGAAAGAATATTTGTTAGTAGAAGTATATATAAACAATTTATACAAAAAGAATGCTTAAACTAACAATAAAACGTTTTTGTCTAATATTGCAAGATATTATAAATCCCCGGCAACAGCGCCAAAAACTTGATGCGTGTCGTCTAGTGTGGTGTTTTTACGAAATAATATGTAGTATGATAAGTGCGTTGTGCTATGACTATGGATGTGATCTTCGAAAGGTTCTATCTTTACTAGACGTCACTACTTAGTATGACCGACACGTGAAGTACTTAGACTACGTGGTTCCTAGTCAAGGCGTGTCTAATGCTTGGGACCAAAAATTAGGGCCCGTAAGTTCCGTGGCTTGTCAATTCCTACGGTTTCTGGAACGTTATTTCCGGTAAGGCAACACCTATATGAATCCCTAAAGATAGCCCGAATGGCGTTGGAAACTGCGTTCTCCTACACAATAATCAATTACGAGTATCAAAACAAGTAACAAACATCAATACATATATAGAAAAGAAGATTATGAATCATAAATTATAAATATAGAGAATGTAAATATGAAATACAACCAAGCCTAGTACATAGGATGAGTACAAGCTAATTAGCAAGTGTAAAGGGAAGAATCCACCCTCGGAACTAGCTAACCGGACTCAAAGCCGTCTCTTAGGACTTGGAGGTGGAGCTTTCGAGCTTGGTGAACGGAGAAGGAGTGGGACTTTGACAGAATGCCGGAATCAACGATCAAGCCCGAAAGATGATAGAGTTTAGCTATATAAAGCCTAAAAACAAATCTAAAGCTACAATAACAAGAGTTTGTCTATGCTATGAGTAATATATATCAAGTGTAAAAGTGTGTGAAATGAGTGATGGTCACTCTTATTTATACATATCAAGCTAGGGGTGAAATTGTAATTTCACAAGGTGCAAGCATAGAGGAACATGATTTTGTGCAGAATTCCCATGATACGCCTCGCGTATGGTGGTATACGCCCTGCGTGTTTGCCCATTTCGTCAGAAATCTCCTGCATATGGACCAAATCTAGATCTTCTTGTCTCAACCACGCCCTGCGTGTACTGGGATGCGCCTCGCATGGTTGAGTCTCTGACTTTTTATTGCTTGAATAGGGTCCTTTATGCCGCGCATAGCTGAAGCACGCCTCGCGTAGATGAGTCTCTGACTTTTTTTATGTTGAAGAACCTCCTTACACGCCCCACGTGTAAGGTGGTACGCCCCGCGTATGGGTAGTTGACTCAGGGAGACCATGCAGTCTGACTTTCAGGATTAGGCTAATCATTTCTGACATCTGTCGTACGCCTCGCGTATGGTGGTATACGCCTCGCGTATTGCTGAGTAGATCCTACGTGGTGCATGTGGATAGGGCAATTATTTCTGACTTGGTGTTTCACGCCCCGCGTGAGGAGTAATACGCCCCGCGTATCTTGGTAGATTTCCACTCCTTGCTTGTACCTGAAATACAATTCTCAAGAGACGAGTTTAGCTTGACGTTTTATTTCCTAAATTAATCAAAAACAAGGAAAATTAACCGAAAGTACGGAATTTATTTTTATTTCGTTATTTTATTAAAAACTCTATTTTTTCAATTAAACTTATTTATTTCTTCTAAAATTAACCCGTAAATCACGCTAAAAGATAGGGGTAAAATACTCCTATCAAGAACCGAATCTAAGATTGCATGACAACTAGTTTAGGTGTAGGTCACAATCTCTGTATCTGTAAAAACATGAGCTAAAGTTTGTATTTAGACCCTACTTTTGAAGAAATGCTAAAATCATTACTTAGGTAGATAACTTAAGAAATTGAAGGCATGTGATATTAAACTTGAGTTTGGGGAGAACTAGTAAGCACAAATTTGAAACCCAAGAACTGTGAGTTGAATTTGAGCCCAAGAGTGAACATCAAAAAGCTATTTTTCTTGACATTTTTGTGTGAATGCTTTGACTTGTGAAAAGATTACAGATTTTGCACCTAATACTGAATTAAACCTACATGCAATGATTTGAAATGATAAACGATGAATCAGCCTCATTAGAACTAACCTTTTCTTTACCTTATTCCTTTCTTTTTCATCTACTCTAGGAAGCCCCTTTGAGCCTGTATTTTGTAGCTTGTAGTTTTTCTTTCATTCTAACCCAATTTTTGCAAACCATCACTTGGTTTGTTACTTAACACGAGTTTTTGCAAAGCTCACATTGAGCCTTTGTTTTCTTATAGCGCTTTATCTTTGTTTATGGCATTATAGTAGCAACCAAAAGGCTAAGAAGTGAATGAGCATTACTACCCAAAAGAAAAAGAAAAACAGAAAAGGAAAATAAAAGAGGCGAACAAAAGAGGGAGAACTCTATCTCCCAGTTCTTAAAATTAAAACGTCTTAGAAAAATATATGAATAAAAAGCTCAATCACTTCACAATTTGCTAAAGCCATTTTGAACTTTGTTTTTCTAGCGCTAGAACTCCTAACCTTTTGTACCTTTAATCCTCTAACTGTTGAAAATTAGGCTAAGGTATAGCAGCGGAAATATAAAATTTTTAACCTATTTCCATAAACCACGAGATCCGTTAACCGTTATTTCATATAAAGAGGGATAAGAAGAATTACCTCTTGATGATCAATCTACCGTTGTTAATGAAGTGCCCACAACTTCAAAAGAGATAGAAACTGTCTACCAATCTGCCCCTATCCGAAACAGACCTTCCAGACCCCCGAACGACAATCCCTTCGGTGGAAACGTGGAAGAATATGTCTAGAAGCTCCTGTCCAAAAATCGCGACGATCCGACGGTTGAATCTCCGGGAATCCGTAAAATCGTGAACTGACCTGATGTAGGATTAGTAAAACGAATTTCTCCCGTTTGTTTGTTTTTCTTCTTCGAGTTCCCAAACACGAAATAAAACACGGGGAGATTAATTTAGTATCAACCGTTGAATAGCAACCAAAGTAGATTGCCTCTAACTAATCAACACAAGATCAAGGATAAAAGAAATAGATGAAAATCAATTGATCAAACGAAGCCGTAGAGAAATCTCGTCCTCGAACTAGGGGTGTCGAATTTTCTCTCTCTTGGACTAGGTGAATTTCGAAAATCACAAGTAGGGTATGGCTTGCTTGGATTTCGAAAATCTTAAGGGAAGGGGTATTTATAATCTCTTGTATCTAATCCCTAGTTAAATAGACTTAGGTTACTGAATTCGGAATAGAATTCCTAATTATTATATTACTATATATCTAATACATTAAGGATAATAATAATAACCTTATTGGATAATAATAGGAGTATATTAATCTAATTAAAACTCCTAACTTAATTATCTCTTAATTAATTTAATTCATATTCCTAATCTAATTAGGATTAACAAAATCAAATTAATTATTCATGTATATTATTACATGAATTTTGACCCCCTTATGTCCATGGGCCTTATTGGGCTCAATTGGGCTTCTATCAATTAATTAACATCTATCTCTCTTTTAGGTTCCAAGTCTTATGTGTGACCCATTAGGTTCTTATTGCTTCTAGCCGTATGCAACGTTATTAAATTAATTTTCAAAGAATTATATTTAATCTTTGCATAACGGAATGATGTACAGAGTATGTGATTAGCAAGTCCGTAATCATTCCCCCAGAGCAATAAGAAGACAGGTTGATTCTGTCGTTAACCTTTCCGTATTAGTTACAGTATAATTCGATCCTTTATCAACTACATCCTTGAACTGAATCTTATGACTATGGGTGATGTCAAGTCATATATAGCGAGACGTTCGTTTTACTTGTACAGGCCGAGTCAACTCAAAAAGATAGGTTAAGTGAAATCTGTATTTCTTACTCTTAAGCTATCACCTTGCAAGGATTTAGAGTCGAGTCTTCCACAAGCGATCCATGGATGTATCTCCCATTTATCAGGAGTGATAAATGCTCAATCCAATATATAACGACTCCGCAATCACTTTCTGTGATACCCAACGTCTACTGTTCACACCCCAGAGTCATCTCTGTTAAGGATCGTGTTACACCAGAGTCAAAGCATCACATTCCGTAATCCAGAATACCAATTAATATTCCTTTGAGTCTGAGGATTAGTTATACCTATTAATACCAATGAGATGAACAGGTGACAATGATGAATCTACCCATCCTGTTATCTCAAATCGGATCCCTAATCCTAATGAACAACGTTTCATCGGATCTATATAACTGTCCAGATATCTGTATATATGAAGCTTGTGAGATCAGCTTTTTGTCGGACAGAAGACATTGTTACATACAAGTCTCAACAGTGATATGTCAATCCCAAACATATCACTTGACTTGGGGTGGTTTTAAGTTTATCAGTTTACTATAAAGTTTTGTCTCACTTCATGCTTGTATTAACACTTTATAATCACTTTAAATAAACTTACGGATTTCCTTTTATTAGACTTTATTTAGTGCTTAAAAGGGATTGCCTTTATATAGTTATAAAACATATATCTCATTAAACAAATGATATAAAGAACAACTCATTTACATTAAGTTTGTATCCTAGAACAATTGTCTATAGGACACTAAACCCCAACATACTCCCACTTGGACTAAAGCCAATTGTTTCTAAAACTTATCCCAGTAGAAGTTAAATGACGATCATTATTCTCTGGGTTAAAGGCTTTGTCAACGGATCTGCAACGTTGTCTTCTGTAGGTACTCTTTCTATTCTCACATCTCCTCTAGCCACAATCTCTCTAATGATGTGGTATCGCTTAAGGTAATGCTTGGATGCATTATGAGACTGTGGTTCCTTTGCTTGTGCAATGGCTCCATTGTTATCACAGTACAGTGTAATGGGATTGACAATGTCAGGCACCACTCCTAGTTCTGTAATGAACTTTCTAATCCAAACCGCTTCCTTTGCTGCTTCCGCAGCTGCGATATACTCTGACTCGGTCATAGAGAAAGCTACGCTTCCCTGATTGGAACTCTTCCAACTAACCACGCCCCCATTCAAGATAAACATGTATCCTGATTGGGATTTATAATCATTCTCATCTGTGAGATGACTTCCGTCTGAAAATCCTTCTATTTTCAGATCACCTTCTCCGTACACTAGGAACATATCTTTAGTTCTTCTCAAGTACTTAAGAATGTTCTTGACGGCAATCCAATGCTCGTCTCCCGGATTCCATTGGTAACGACTCGTTACAGATAACGCGAATGCTACATCAGGTCTAGTGCATAGCATAGCATACATAATCGAACCGATTGCGCTGGCGTACGGGACTACAACCATGCGTCGTTTATCATCATCGGTTTTAGGACATTGATGATTGTTTAACTTTACTCCATGTAACATGGGTAAGTTACCTCGTTTCGATTCAAGCATGCTAAACCGATTTAGCACCTTTTCAATGTATGTAGCCTGTGAAAGACCAAGCAGTCTTCTCGATCTATCTCTATAGATCTTTATACCAAGTATATAAGCTGCTTCACCAAGGTCTTTCATTGAGAAGTTACCAGATAACCATACTTTCACTGACTGTAAGAGAGCAACGTCATTTCCCATTAATAATATATCATCCACATATAGAACAATTCATTTACATTAAGTTTGTATCCTAGAACAATTGTCTATAGGACACTAAACCCCAACACTAACAACATTACAACCCCAATTCGAGGCTGTTTTTTATATCATCGGCGTCATATAGCATAGTAGAGGAACTCGAATGAACGTGCAAAGTCAACATAATCCTAAGCAAGAACATAAGCCGGGAGTAAACACTTTAGCCACTAAAATTGTGCGAATCGAGTGAACTACCTATGGTGAGGTGTTTTACTTAGTTATCCCCTTAAGCTCATTTAATTGAACATGTGTCCTTTTCTTAAACGTATGACCTGTGATAATTGAAATGAGGCTTTTGGATATCGTGTCTCTACTTTGTACTTCCGAATGCATGCAACTACAGATGCTCAAAATTGTGTCAAAGCACCTAGTAAAACCAGGAGATTTCCTAGCTTGCTTGTGATAGCGGGTTTAGTTTTTTAGTTTACTTGGGGACAAGTAAAGTTTTAAGTGCGAGGAGGTTTGATATGGGTCAAAAACCCCTATCTTTGGGTACGGTTTTAGGACGGTTTTTAGCATTATTTTATGAATAAGCGAGCAATTCTCGTATTTATATGCTTTTGTGTGAGTTAGTTAGAAATTGTATATGTTCTATTTAAGTTTCATTGTTTAGGCTCGTTTTCTGATCATTTTAGGCAAATATGGCCAAATTAGCATGTATGATAAATTTCCATTACCTTTTGTAGCTAATTGATCCGCCAAAAGTCACACCAAACGGAGTGTTTACTCAAAATGAGCGATTGGCGGGTCAATTTAGCCTCGAAACTGATGTTATTTGGAGTTTTCGTGCATGTGCAGGCTAAAACAGGAACGAGTTCGGGTGAAAGTTGCGTTTAAGGACATCCAGCATTCGCGCAAGGCGTTCTGGGCATTCCCGCTCGTCGAAATGGCCTTTTTGGGGCCGGATCGGCGAGCTGGCACTGCCAGCCTATCGAGCAGCCCTTAAGGGGCCAGCTTAGGCGAGTAGGAGGCCAGCTCGCCGAGCTGTCTCGCCCAGCTCGGCGAGCTGCCCTGCGACAATCAGTCAAAAGACTGATTCCCGATCCCATGATGCCACGATCGACCCCACGTCTTCCCACCTGCAAAAGGATACGAATTTGGTCAGAAAGAGGGCCCGAACCACGTCTATAAATAGGAATTTCCAATTGTAAATTAGATATCTTTCATTCTTGTAAATTACTTTAGCTTTTCATCCTTAAAGAATCCTCTCCACCTCCTCCATCTCCTTCAACCTCCATTGAAGAAGTTCCGAAGCTCCGTCCACCGAGGATTATTCATTATCCGTCCTTAAGTCTTAGGAAGCTGGCTGCAGAGTAGACTGGTTCCCTGAAAGGGATTTTCTTATCTCCTTTCATCTAATTATGCTTTTATCCCTTGATAAAGTCTATGAATCCTAGGCTAATTGTATCCCGTGACAATGTTCTTCATCTTTAATGATATTTTAGCTCTTATTTTGTTCAATAATTTATTTATTTAATCTTTGTCTTATGCTTTATTCAATTGGTTTAACTCATTCAAAAGCCCCAAAATCTAGTTGGCACATATTGTGAGCTGAATCTGACCTTGTCAGAGCCTAGGATATTGACGACCTCTTAGTTGATTAAGCCCAAATTATTGAGCCTTAGACTTAGTTTCGGCCTTACAAGGGAATCACACACTAGGGACTTCAGGAGGGTAAGTAGGGTTAATCGCCTTGAATACAAGTGACTTAGATTAGGTTTTTAATCAATTGACCTAATAACCTATCTTCATTATTATCGTTCATACCATGTTCCTTCGGGTAATTGCATTAGTGAAAGATCACTTAGGAGTAGAATAACTTAATTAGGAGTAGAATAACTTAATTAGAATTAGAATAACTTAGCTAGAAGTAGAGTAATTCAACTAAGAGTAGATTAACTTAATCAAAACCAACTCAAAACCCACACAACCTAGATAACACCTGAGACCTAGTAGCTCGATACTTGCAGGAATAAATCTTGTGGATTCGATACCTGGACTTTCCAGATTTTATTACTTGATAACGACGGGGTACACTTATTCCTTAGTGAGTCTTCAACGGAAGACGCATCAGCAGTCAACGCAACGAAAAATGAAAACACAATCGAATTGTGGCATAGATGCCTCACACACATGCTGATGCTCGTAAAATGTATGGCAGTTAATAGAACAAGTGTATCCTATCGCAACAAGTAGTAATGTGCTAAGCACGAGATCGAACCATAAAGACTATTTGTTATAATTATTAAATCTACCTAGAGTGATCTAATTATTTAGAAGGTTGAATAATAGTTTGGGTTTTGAATAACTAATTAATTAAATGAATTGAAATAACAAAATAAGCAATAAAGTGAGCAATTAACAGGGTAGAAGGTGAATTAATGGAAGGTACAATCCAAGATGAGGAATCCTTTGATTAAATCCTATGTATTGGTTTAGGGAGTTCAGACTTATGTTTTATCAGTGATGGACGGTAATTGCCCTAATAAAAAAACAAATGTGATCAAGATTTATCTAACCTATTCATATGTATTCAGCTAACGATTTGATTAGGCATATAATTTAGGGCATGTAAAGTATTAGGTTCTTTGAAGAAATATTGTTTTTCAAAAAAACAATATTTCTTCAAAGGAACATCCAAAGACCGAAATTGTATCTTATTTATCAAAACCAATCAAAACTTGTTGGTAATAGTTGATGAATTTATTAGGAAATGAAATCTTATATTTAAAGTAAAATATTGGGTTAAATTGTATATAATCCAGTACATTAAAATACACCATATCATAACAAAAGTTGACTCACCTTTCATTTTGGTTATATTTTCTATTTATAAATTTGATTATGAATTCTGTTCATAAATTAGTTGGTTAATTTGTGGCTAAAAATAATTAATTCCATAAATATAGGTACCACCCTGCTTATAAAAAGAAGCAGAAACAATATCATCAAACACCAAAAAAGAAACAAGGCTGGCAAAATAAACCCTTCTTCTCCAGAGCCAGCCATATTCAAAAATAAAGAATAAAAAATAAAAAAGAAGCCATTGATGGTAAATAATTGAAGAGGGACAAAAAGAAAATAAAAAAACAAAATAAAATGAGCAGTATTCAAATATCAATACCATATGGTTTGGTTGCATTTTTTATCATTTTTTGCGGCAACTTTAAGTCCAGCTTTAGCCACGGTAAAGACAAGAATACGCAACGACGCATCGATGATACTCATTGGCAAGAAGCTGTCGGAACTTGGTACGGCCCCCCTACTGGCTGCGGAAGTGATGGTAATTTTTATAATTATCTATTAATTAATTAATTGTCGTGAATGATTAGATTCGTGATTAATTTAATAATGGATGGATGCAGGAGGTGCTTGTGGATATGCAAAAGCAGTTTCAGAACATCCCTTTAATTCTATGATTACTGCCATTAGTCATAATCTTTATAAAGAAGGACAGGGATGTGGTGTATGTTATCAGGTGATTAAGCTCGAGACGGAGCCGTAAATAAATACGCGACAATCAATGAATATATTTATCGCTCTTGTTAAGTCCATGACAAATGCTCAATAAAATGAAATTATCATGTTCATGACGGATATTACCGGTAATATAATATCTTTTATATCTTCCGAAAATTAAGAGTGAGGGTCCCTCTAGCGCAGGGGTGGAACTACAAGGTATTGTGGAGGGGCCATTGGCCCCCGACTCTAGAGAGAAAATAAAAAAAAAGTTGATTTATCGACAGATTTTTCCATGCTAAATATAAAAATTTCGTCGGAAACTTCATTGTTTTCAAAATTTGTGACAAATTTGGCATTAATGACGGAATTTGTTTTCGTCCTGGTTCTTAATCCTTTTTTTTTTGTTCCTTCTAAATATTTGTCTAACAACCTTAATTATTTGGTTCTAAATATTTCCATTGACCAAACTTGTCCAAAACCGTTCAGATTTTGTGCTAACATGGTAAACATTTGAACGGTCTCACACTAATATGATCCGGACCATGTTAGAAATTTTAACTGAATGCGTTTTCTTTTGCTATTGTTGTTATAAATGAATGCAGGTAAAATGTAAAAACAACCCATGTTGTTCAGAAAAACCAGTTAGAGTGACTGTGACAGATCTTTGTCCAGAATGTCAACACAATCATTTTGATTTGAGTGGTACAGCTTTTGGTGCCCTTGCTAAACATGGTGAGGAAGACAATCTTCGTAAGTCCGGAAAACTCCAATTAGAGTTCACAAGGTATGTAATATAAATACATATATACAAATTTTTTACAATTTTTTTAAATGGATCAAAGTCATTCTAATTTTGATGGATTGGGTCTTAAATTTTTATTTCAATACATTAAAACCAATATTTTTTATTTTTATTTTTTTATATCATTAAGCTTTTAATAATTAGAAAATCAGCTTTAAATATAAAACTTGTTTAATAGAATATTATTCATTTCTTTTATATTCAAAAAATTTGGTTTAACAGTTCAAAAATAATAATTTTTTTATATATGTATATAGAAAAACTATAAAACTTTATTTCCAACCGTAAAAATTTACAATTTCCAAATAATTAAATGAATTTTTTTAAAATTAATAACTAAATGAATTTGATGTTCACACAAACAAAACAAGTGATTGGAGTCTTATATGCTGAAATAAAAGATTTGGCGCCCAATCCATTAAAATCATAATGATTAGAGGCTTCGTAATACTTTTTGCCTTGGATTGATAGGTCGGGCTGAGGCCCAATGGACTTTTGTCTAATATATTAGATATAATAAAAAAATTAAAATTTGTTCTCAATTATAAATATTAATAGAGTACAATGGGTCAAACTATCCTATTTTTACAAATCTCAAAACCATCTTAAAAATAAGTGGCCTTTTACGGTTTTAGGCCAGGTCGAATCTAATGTGAATTCCCTTATCCAACTTGGCCCGACTTATCGAATGTCGACTACACGGATATCCAAACCTGTGATGAAGTATATTTTTGGCTAATATATTAATTAATGATACAGGGTTGAATGTGACTATTCAGCAAAGAACGTAGATTTCAAAATAGATGTAGGATCAAATCCATATTATTTAGCGTTTGTAGTAGAATACCCAGAAGGAGATGGCGATATATCAAAAGTATACGTAAGGGATTGTTTGGCAAAACCAGATGATTGGAAGCCTATGGTACGCTCATGGGGTGCACTTTGGAAGTATAATTCCCCAACTGAAATGCGTCCTCCGTTTTCTGTTCTTCTTAAATCTCGATATTCTGAAAGCGTTTTGGTTGCTGAAAATGTTATTCCTAAAGATTGGGTGCCTGGTAAAACTTACGCTTCCTCAGTCAATTTCAAAGTTTAATTTTATTCATTCTTCTTATTTCAATTAATTATTCATTATGTTTATATTTTTAGATTAGGTAGCATTTTCTAGTTGGAGTATAATATGTAAATTCCAGCTAATTATATACACATATATACATTTATCTTTTTTTTTAATTATTATTATTATTATTATTATTATTATTATTATTATTATTATCAATTCTAATGGTATAAAAAATATAATATAACTGAAAAATGTAAAATGGTATATATAGGAATAAAAATGAAATTGAACTTTAATGAAATAATTTGTGTAATATTTATTTTTATATATTTAAATTCTTTATGAAAAGTTTACTAGTGAAAGCTTTAATTTAGAGAGGATTCATTAAAGGATATTCGACGATCTTCGGATCGAAAAAAATTGGATAAACTATATAAAAAAAATTACTATTGAAAATATAAAATAAAAAAACCAATTTATTTATTGAAATGAATGAGAATTTTAGATATAAAGTTCAACTAATATATTTATATTTTATTATAATTATAACTATATTACATTTATATTTATTAAAAAAATACTATCAATGATAATTATATGTGTTATTATTTATATAATACATTTGTATAAAAATTTGCATGAGAACTAAAAACTCATTGTTACCTACATTATATTATACAAATAAAAACACAGCAGTAAATAATATCTGATGTTAATTTGAAATCCCAATTAAATGAGGGATCATTTATGTAATTTATAAATATTTAAAAAAAAATATATAAATCATTAATTGGGGTGGCACCGAATTCGGCGCCACCCTCATATTTCAAACAACAGCATTCACAACATTGAATGATGTTGTTGGTTGTTGGTGACCCTTGGCAGTATAAAATGCCAAGGGTTACCAGATTATTTGATTGTGAGGGAGTATAAGAATAATTGAGAGAGTGAAGGTAGACGAGAGTTCTCAAAATTGAGAGATGAGTGATTTGAGGGTAGTCTAATTATTTCTAGGAAGAGACAAAATAGTAAGAATATTATTTTGGGATATTTCCGGAAAACACCTGAGTGCTATTATTTTGGTCTTATCTCATTGTAACTCTAGAAAATTTCTAAAGAACGCGCTCTTTGTACTCCTACTATTTTATAGTGGAAGAATTTACTCTCTAGCTTGTTCGTGGATGTAGTCTGTAAGGGCGAACCACGTTAAAATTATCAGTGTCATTTTTTATTGATTATTTTGCTCGTCAATATTTTTCTATGGAATAATTTTCACGTTATTCCCAACAACTGGTATCAGAGCCTCGTCAACATGGAGGCAAAATTGACAAGCAAAATGTTCAGTCTAAATGGCTCAAACTACCAGATATGGAGAAGCAAAATGAAGGATCTCCTATATGTGACGAAGATGCATCTACCGGTGTTCGGGACAAATAAACCCGACGGCAAGTCGCATGGAGACTATGGTTTCGAGCATGAGCAAGTATGCGGCTTTCTCCGACAGTTTGTTGACGATAATGTGTATAATCACATCGCTGGAAAAATTCATGCACGAATGTTGTGGAATAAGCTCGAAGATTTGTACGCCTCAAAGATCGGCAACAACAAATTATTTTATTTGACCAAATTTATTCAACTTAAATATCGAGACGGTGATGTCCATCAGAATGGAGTAAAAGTATCCTAATCCCTTTGTATAAGAACAAAGGTGATGTCCAAGATTGTGCCAACTATCGAGGAATCAAATTAATGAGTCACACTATGAAACTTTGGGAGCGAGTGATCAAACAAAGGCTAAAGAGGACGGTGAAGATCTCGAAAAACCAGTTTGGCTTTATGCCAGGAAGATCATCTATGGAAGCCATCCATGTAATGAGACAATTAATGGAGCACTATCGAAATAAAAAGAAAGACTTGTATATGGTTTTCATTGACTTGGAGAAGGCATATGATAAGGTGCCAAGAGAAGTACTTTGGTGGGCATTAGCAAGGAAAGGCATTTCACGAAAATATATTGACATCATAAAGGATATGTATGAGGGAGCAGGCACGAGTGTATGTACCAGTGTTGGGAAGATTGAAGAGTTCCATATTACGATTGGAGTGCATCAAGGTTCTGCACTAAGCCCATTTCTTTTTGGCATCATTATGGATGAACTAACGAGTTCAATTCAAGATGGTATACCATAGTGCATGTTGTTTGCAGATGACATTGTGTTGGTTGATGAGACAAAAGAAGGCGTCGAGAGGAAGTTGGAACTGTGGAGACAAAATTTAGAATCTAGGGGCTTTAAGTTGAGCCGAAGTAAGATAGAATATTTGGAGTGTAAGTTTAGCGGAGATAGGAGTATGGAGGCAGGGATAATCACCCTAGATGGGAGAGCTGTTGAAGCATCAGATTGCTTCTGGTATTTAGGATCTATTATTCAAACGGATGGAGAAGTAGATGGAGATGTTGCTCATAGGATTAAATCAGGGTGTGCAAAGTGGAAGAGTGCTATGGGTTTCCTTTGTGACCCCGACATGCCCAATAGATTGAAGGGAAAATTCTACTGCACGGCAATCAGACCAGCATTGTTATATGGTACGGAGTGTTGGGCAGTGCAACACTGTCACATTCATAAGATGTCAGTGGCGGAGATGCATATGTTGAGATGGATGTGTGGTCATACGAGAAAGGATCGAGTGAGTAATGAAATAATTAGGACAAAAGTAGGGGTTACAGCTCTTGAAAATAAAATGAGTGAAAACCGACTAAGGTGGTTTGGCCATGTAAGACGAAGAGCGCTTGATGCGCTGGTTAGGAGGACTGAAGAGTGGCAAAGGGATGTAGTGGTGAGGGGTAGGGGAAGACCTAAGAAAATTTGGAGGAGGGTGATCAAGAGTGATATGAGTTTATTGGGGATTGAGGAAAATATGGTAGTGGATAGGACAGAGTGGATGGAGAGAATTTGTGTCGCTGACACGACTTGATTTCACGGTTTTATATGATGCTTCATGTTAGCCGACCCCGAATCATTTCGAGACTAAGGCTATGTTGTTGTTGTTGTAAATATCGAGACGGTACTTCTCTCGCAGACCACTTGAACGAGTTCCAAAGGATCGTGGATCAACTTTCCAGTATGGGGCTTAAAATTGAAAATTAGCTCACTGCTTTACTTACGCTGGGTTCCTTACCAGAGTCATGGGAGACTCTAAGAATTTCACTTCCAAATTCAGAACCAGATGGAAAATTTTCCATGGAGTTTGTCAAAAGTGGAATTTTAAATGAAGAGATGCGGCGCAAGATGCAAGGAGCCTCTACACCACAATCAGATGTTCTGGTTGTAAATTCCAGAGGAAGGAGCGAAGCTAGAGGATCTAAAGATAAAGGCAAGAGCAGAGGAAAATCCAACAAGTATGCCAATGTTGAGTGCCATCACTGCAATAAAAAAGGCCACGTCAGAAGATTCTACAGGAAGCTCAAGCAAGAGAAAAGCAAAGGCAAAGATGAGAAGAGAGATGACAGTACCGATGACAAACGAGAAAATGTTGTTGCCGAGTTCAACATTGTCTATAAAGCTGATATTATTAATCTTGTAACCCAGGAGACTAGTTGGGTGATTGATAGTGGTGCTACTATTCATGCCACGCCTCGAAAGGGAATTTTTCTCATCTTACACACTAGGAGATTTTTGTGTTGTAGGGTGATAGCTCCCATTTGTATAGGGTTTTTAGGCCCCTTTTAGCTTCCTTTTGCTTTATTTCTTTTTAATTTTAGTAGCGTTTTATTATCTTTTAGTTAAAATTAGCAATTTCCCTTATTTTTGGCATTTTTGGTGTTTTCAGGGATTTTCAGGGACTTTTCGTGCATTTCTAAACCAGACCAAAGCCCATTGGGGAATTACCGGACTTTTCAGGGACCATTAGAGCACTTTTGGGATTCATCAGGGACCATTAGAGCATCTTTCGGAAGCCCAGGGACTCAAAAGGATAAAAACCGGAGTTTAATCCCCCAAATGGGACCTGTCTCGGTGAGACACAGGCTGTCTCGTCGAGACAGGCCCTCGTCTCGTCGAGACAGGCCTTGTCTCAACGAGACGAGGCGGGGGAAGGCGCGCCTGCACCTTCCCCTTTGCTGAAATCCGCGAATATTAAGCCTAAAAGCCCATAAAACACTTTGTAAATGTCGTTTTTACCCCTGAGGCATTAGGGTTTCCTCTCTAACTCTATAAATAGGGAGCTAAACCTAATCCTTAAGGGGGGATTAGCCATTTAATAAATTAGAGAGCCGCTAGGGTTTTCTCTCCTCCAAAATGTAGATTTTTAGCTTTTAGATTAGATTTCCTGCTTTCTAGATTAGGTTTTATTTCTGTTTTGTCTTTTCTTTCAAGAATAATTGATGGGAGAAGTTCCTCATCTTCTATTTTTGTAATCAGAATCGGCAAAACGGGTTTTGGATTTCTCTCTCTTTCCCTTTTATCTTTTACAATTATATTCAATTGAAGATGTTTTCCATTATTCCTATTTTCCTATTGCTATGATTGGTTTGTCTATGAACTGATCTCCATCCAATTTGGGATGGGGATGAAATTGATTATATGAATATGTATGATTAGGGATCTAGGACCTTTGATTGATCAGTTTATGCATGCTTAATGCCTAGATATTGTTAGGAACAGGATTTATGCTAGAATGAACATTGATAATGATCAACTAGCCTGTTTATGTATATAATGTGCCTAATGCCTGTTACCCTGACATTAAATAGGATTATAGATAGATGAGAACCTGACCACGGAATCGTCTATACCGAACTTGTGTAAATCTGACTTCGCTAGAGACCACTAGGAATGAGGCTTTGTGGCTGGGCTACAGCTTTAGCCTTAATTGTCAATAAACCTAATGCTTTGCATGACCTAGGGTATATGCCTAATCAAGCCGTCACCCGAATGCATGTGAATAGGAAGGACAATACTGATCATATTAATCCTTCACTTAGGGCAATTACCTTCAATCACTGGTAAAACACAAATCTGAACTCCCTGAACCCATACATAGGATTTAATCAAAGGATTCCTCAGCCTAGGTTGTGTCATCCATGAATTCACCTTCTACCCTGTCAATTGTTCCCTTTATTTTTTTTATCTTTATTGCTTTAATTAGTTATTCAAAAACCCAACTTTTATCCAACCCTCTAAACAATTAGATCATTCTAGGTAGATTTGCTAGTTATAACGAATAGTCCTTGTGGTTCGATCTCGTGCTTAGCACTTTATTACTTGTTGCGATAGGATACACTTGTCCTATTAACTGCTATATACTTTACGAGCATCATAGGGATGGGAAATGACAACTTCTGCAAAGTTGTGGGAAAATTTGGCGTTCACCTATAAGCTGAGAATGGCATGAAGTTAGTATTGAAAGATGTCAGGCATGATCTAGATATGCGCCTGAATATGATCTCTGTAGATAAGCTTGATGAAGAAGGCTTCTGTAATATCTTCCGCAATAGCCAATGGAAGCTCACCAAAGGTTCGATGGTGGTTGCAAGAGGCAGAAAGTACTCAAGTTTGTATCTTATACAGACAAAGCTCTCATAAGAAGCAGTTGATAGGGGTCAAGAACCCTTATCTTTGGGTATGGTTTTAGGACGGTTTTTAGCGTTATTTTATGAATAAACGAGCAATTCTCACATTTATATGCTTTTGTGTGAGTTAGTTAGAAATTGTATATGTTCTATTTACTTTTCGTTGTTTAGGCTCGTTTTCTGATCATTTTAGGCAAATATGGCCAAATTAGCATGTACGTTAAATTTCCATTACCTTTTGTAGCTAATTGATCCTCCAAAAGTCGCACCAAACGGAGTGTTTACTCAAAATGAGCGATTGGCGGGTCAATTTGGCCTCGGAACTGATGTTATTTGGAGTTTTCGTGCATGTGCAGGCTAAAACAGGAACGAGTTCGGGTGAAAGTTGCGTTTCGGGACATCTAGCAGTCGCGCAAGGCGTTCTGAGCATTCTCGCTCATCGAAATGTTTTTTTGGGGCCGGATCAGCGAGCTGGCTATACCAGCTCGGTCGAGCAAATGGCCTGCTTGGGCGAGCTGGATGCCAGCTCGGTGAGCTGCCCTGCGGGAATCAGTTAAAAGACTGATTCCTAGTCCAACGACGCCACGATCGACCCCACGTCTTCCCACCTGCAAAAGGATACTAATTAGGTCAGAAAGAGGGCCCGAACCGTGTCTATAAATAGGAAATTCCAATTGTAAATTAGATAACTTTCATTCTTGTAAATTACTTTAGCTTTTCACCTTTGAAGAATCCTCTCCACCTCCTCCATCTCCTTCAACCTCCATTGAAGAAGCTCTGAAGCTCCGTCCACCGAGGATTATTCAAGGTCCGTCCTTAAGTCATAGGAAGCCGGCTGCAGGGTAGACAGGTTCCCTGAAAGGGATTTTCTTATCTCCTTTCATCTAATTATGTTTTTATCCATTGATACAGTCTATGAATCCTAGGCTAATTGTATCCCGTGACAATGTTCTTCATCTTTAATGATATTTTAGCTCTTATTTTGTTCAATGATTTATTTATTTAATATTTGTCTTACGCTTTATTCAATTGGTTTAACTCATTCAAAAGCCCCAAAATCTAGTTGGCATATATTGTGAGCTGAATCTGACCTTGTCAGAGCCTAGGAGATTGACGACCTCTTAGTTGATTAAGCCCAAATTGTGGAGCCTTAGACCTAGTTTCGGCCTTACAAGGGAATCACGCACTAGGGACTTCAGGAGGGTAAGTAGGGTTAATCGCCTTGAATACAAGTGACGGAGATTAGGTTTTTAATCAATTGACCTAATAACCTATCTTCATTATTATCGTTCATACCATGTTCCTTCGGGTAATTGCATTAGTGAAAGATCACTTAGGAGTAGAATAACTTAATTAGGAGTAGAATAACTTAATTAGGAGTAAAATAACTTAGTTAGAATTAGAATAACTTAGCTAGAAGTAGAGTAATTCAACTACGAGTAGATTAACTTAATCAAAACCAACTTAAAACCCACACAGCCTAGATAACACCTGAGACCTAGTAGCTTGATACTTGCAGGAATAAATCTTGTGGATTCAATACATGGACTTTCCAGATTTTATTACTTGATAACGACGAGCTACACTTATCCCTTAGTTAGTCTTCAATGGAAGACTCATCAAGTTTTTGGCGGCATTGTCAGGGATTGATTTCTTCTGCAATATCGAACCAAAGGTCGATTTGTTAGTTTAGGCATTCCTTTGTGAATATCCTTTGTTTATATCGTTCATACTTGTTTATATATATAATTCTCTATACTTGTTGATATATTAGCATACAATCATTTCATACAATCTGTAGGATTATGCTTCTTATATACTTGTAAAATCTCTTTTTTCAGCAATTATGGACAACAGAGCTCCAGAATCGTCCATGGCTGACCTTAATAAGAAAATGGATTTCCCTATAGCCTCCTTTGGTTGTAATAACCAAACAAGGACAGCATTTTGTGCACAATATGGACAGAATCACCCTGGTGAGGTATGCCATGTCAACCACCATGTACCTAGAGGTGAGAATGTAAGTTATTTGGGTAATCGTCAAAGGTATAACTCTGAACCCCCAACTTACAACTTTTATGATCGAGAACACACACGATATCCTCCAGGGCCATACGTGGAACCCACGGATAATTTTCCTTATCCCCTTCCTAATTCTGATTCTTATGATAGGCAAACAGAGCACTCGGAAGGAATAATGGTTCTCTTAAAAGAAATATCCATCCGACTCGCAGCCAACGAGGAGGTATGCAGAACCTTGAGCGAACAGCTCGCTGTGATTAGACAGGAGGAAAGGGAATACCAAGAGGCGTTCTTCTCACAAGAGGAAACGGTTCAGGCCATCACCTTGAGAAGTGGCAAGGAAGTGGACACACTCGTGCCACCCCAATCACAAACACAACCGTCACCTCAGTTAAGTAAGGAACCAGAAGTGGTGAGCAACCCCGTTCCCGTGCTTGAAACTTCAGCTCATGGAGTAGCTGTAGAGAAAGTAGTTAGGCCTTATGCAACAAAACTTCCATTTCCCCGGAAACAGAAAAAGGCCAACTTAGATAAGAAATTTGCTAGATTTTCGGAAATCCTTAGTAGATTAGAAATTAATATTCCATTAATGGAAGTACTAGAGGAAATGCCAAACTATGCAAAGTTCCTTAAAGACATGTTGTCGAAAAAGAAAAAATTTGGGGAAAATGAGATAGTGGCTCTAACGGAACAATGTTCGGCCATAATCACTCATAAATTACCCCAAGCTTTTTTGGAGTTTAGTTTCCTAAAAACAATTGTTTTAGGATATAAATATCAATGAATAAATTGTTTATTTAATCATTTGTTTAATCAGATATATAGCATTAAAATGTAACTATATATAAAGGCACAAATCTTTCATAAAGAAAGTAACCCTAAGTTTATTTAAGTAGTTATAAAGTGTTCATACAAGCATGAAGTGAGACTGTACTTTATAATAGACCAATAGACTTAAAGTAAACCCAAGTCGAGTAATATTTTATAGGGGTTGGCATATTACTGTTGAGACTTGCATGTAACAGAATTTTCTATCGAGACAGAAAGCTGATCTCACAAGCTTTAGATATTTAGATATCTAGACAGTTACATGGATCCGGTGAAGGAGTTCATTAGGATTGGGACCCGACTTGAGATAACAGAATGGATTGATTTATCTAATGTGTCAACTGTTCATCTCATTTGTATTAGTAGGTCTAACTAATCCTTAGACTCAAACATTCGTTAATTAGTGATTCTGGATTATCGAGTCTGATACTTTGATTCTATGCGAGCATGATCCAATAAGTGAGAGCCTAGGGTGTGTGAGAGCAGGGTTGGGTATCACACAAAGTAATTACAGAATAGTTAATTTCAGATTGAGCATTCGTCACTCCTGATAAGTGGGAGATATATCCAAATGGCCGCTTGTGGTGAATTGACTGAAATCCTTGCAAGGTGATAGAGTTAAGAGTAGAAATGAACATTTCACTTAACTTTTCTTTTCAGAGTGAATTCAACTTGTACAAGTAAAATCGGACTCTTCGTTATATGTAACCTTGACATGTTCCATGGTTATAAGGAATTGACCAACATGATATAGTTGATGAAGGATCGCATTATACTGTACCTAATGCTGAAAGGTTAACGTCAGTTATCAACCTGACTTCTTAATTGCTCTGGGGGAATATCATAGGTTCTGCTAGTAACAACTCGCGATGATATTCCGTTATATATATGTTGGAATTAATCGTGATGAATAATTTCAAAGGATATATACGGCTAGTGGCAATAAAGAACCTAATGGGTCGCATATGGGACTTGGTATCGGAGGACAAAAATGTAATTAGTGAGACACTATATATATGGGCCGAAATTTTTAGATTAATTAGGGATAAATTAATTTGATTAATAATTATAATTTGATTATGGTTATGAATTAAATTAAAGGATTATCTAATAATATTAATTAGAAGTTTTTATGTGATTGAAACTCTAATTAATTATCCCTAAAATTAATTAAGTATTAATTTGATTAATAATAATTATCTAGATATAATTAGTTATTATTTAGATAATAGTAAAGTGTTTATTTAATTATCTAATTAGGAATCATATTCCGAATAAGATTCCAATTATTTAATTTCCTAACACAACTGGGATTAGGGTTTTGAGAAGTCTATAAATAGACTCCCTAATCCCATATTTCGACCAACACACAAAACATGAGGAGATGAATCGTTCAGTCTTTCGTCTCGGCTAATTTACTTTATTTCTTACTCTCTCTTTGATCTCGTATCGATTTCTGTTAGAGGCAATCATTGCGATTGCTATTATTAGGGTTGATTACTGATTAGTTATTCTTTTCTGTGTTGTTTGTTTTGTTGTGCTCATGAAAGAAGAAAAGACAAACAAAAGGAGAAATTCGTTTTTGCTCCTCCTACATCAGGTCAGTTCACATTTTCGCGGATTCCCGGAGATTGAACCGTCGGATCGTCACGATGTTTGGACAGGAGCTTCTAGACATATTCTTCCTTGTTTTCACCGTTGGGATTTTCATTCGGAGGTCTGGAAGGTCTATTCGGGTAGGGGGCAGATTCGTTGACAGATTCTATCTCTTTTTGAAGTTGTGGGCACTTCGTTTGCAACGGTAGATAGATCGTCATAAAGGTATTTCGTTCTATCCCTCTTTATATGAAATAACAATTAACAGATCTTAGAAAAGGGAAATAGATAAAATAGATAAAATTTTATTATTCCGCTCTAGGCTTGTCTATTTTCCTCCATTGGTATCAGAGCCTATGTTAATCTGTTGTTTCATATATGTAAATAAAAGGGGTGTTCAATCAGATTGAATAAATTTATTGTTAGGTTAATTAATAAATTTGATTTAGTTAATTAATCTAATGATAAATGGTTAAGACGAGATTAATATGTTTTATGATTCGGTTAATTAACAAAGGGTTTGTAGAATTAAACGGATGATTAAAACATGGTTGTATATGAGATATATGTGTTTTGTGGATTAAGGGTTTAACCGTTTGAATCGTTAAAAGAATTAATTAGATTAATCTTTGAAAATTTGATTTTATTAAACGATTTAAATGAAACGGTTAGAATCGATTAATTAGAAATATATTTGGAAAAAGGTTATATATATGATTATAAATCAATTTATATATTATATATAAAAGTTTTAAATTAATACGAGGGTAACATCGGCGATGCGTGGTGGCCGATCAGAGCTAGGTATGGGGGATCGGGTGGCCGGGAGGGCGACGGCTACGGATCCGGATCCGGATGGTGAGATGGCGGAAGGAGAAGGGAGGTCAGATCCCTTGCTGCGAGTTAGAAGGGGGAGTGGCAAGAGGGTCAGAGATCGGTCGAGGGAGAGGGAGAGGCCGGCCCGCAAGGAGGAGGAGGGTTCCGATCCGACGGGGCTGGTGGCTGGCGCGGGGATCGCAGGGGCGCTGTGGTCCAGGGAGCGGATCGGAGTTGTGGTCTAGGGAGCGGATCGTAAAGATGTTGTGGATCAGGGTTCTACGGCAGTGATGCCGGCGGTTGGTGTGGCAATTGTTGCGGCAAAAAAGCCGGGTTCTGCTGCGGAAATCCCTAACAAGGGATCCAGTGATGTCGCGCGCCACCTTGGATCCAGTGAGACGTCTTCCGGCGTTGCGGGAAGTACTGCTCCGGCTGGGGAGCTGGTGAGGCGGCCTTTGGCTGATACGGTTATGGGACAGATGCCGTGGATCAGCCAGTTTCGAAGGAGGCTACCCAGGCAAGGGGGCCGGCTACTTCCGCAATTGCTAAGGCGATTAGGGAGTTTAATGCTGCCCCATTGGGCGGGTTTTTGGCCCAAGAGCCCGTGGGTCAAAATACAAACCTCCCTAATGATAATCAGAACCCGCATCAATGTGGGGATTCAGTCGCT
Source organism: Euphorbia lathyris (assembly GCF_963576675.1). Lineage (NCBI taxonomy): Eukaryota > Viridiplantae > Streptophyta > Magnoliopsida > Malpighiales > Euphorbiaceae > Euphorbia > Euphorbia lathyris. Next base: position 31,465,686 of record NC_088910.1, on the reverse strand, counting down.
AATGCTTCGTTTGAGAAAGGTCTAGGGAGAGCCTCCTGGAGAGATAAGGTTTTAGGGGTGGTCGAGGAGGATTCCATGTTAGAGGATGACATTATCGAGAATGAGTCGGAGGAAGTATTTTTTGATTCGGATGTCGAGGATGGAGAACAAGAGGACCCGCTGTGTCCTGTGATCTGTCTTTCATCTGAAGACAAACGTGTCCTAAGATCCAAATGGAAATTGGCCTTAATTGTCACCGTTCTTTGGAAAAGGATTAGTTTTAATTACTTTGCCCAGAGAATCCAAGCACAATGGACGAAGAAAGGGAAGGTTTCCATCACGGACCTAGAGAATGACTATTATGTCATTAAATTTACAAGAGTGGAGGATTTTAATGCAGTCGTTAATGGTGGCCCTTATATCATATCCAATCATGTTTTGGCAATTAGGCCATGGGTTCCAAATTTGAACCCTCATGACTGCTGTTGAGCGATTTCCGCAAGTGCACGGTATACGCTTGTAGTAATAAAAGATATCGATCCCACAAGGAACGTTTTTCGAACAAAACTTATTTACAATCGGTTAAATTTACTTTTAAGGTTTATAATATGGAAAATCGTTTAATCGGTTTTGGTTTTGAAATTGGCTAGAATGAGAATTAGATTAGAGTATGAAAATGTTAGAAAATATTCTGATTTAAGAATGAATTTGCAAGATAGGAACGTTTAGTACTTTTTAGAAAAGTAAACAGATGTATTTGTTTGCATTAAGCAAAGAAAACAACTTTAAACTTTGTACGAATTATAAAAATGAAATAAATGACGGAACCTCTAATTAATTGGCTTTGAACGTGACAAAACCCTTATCCGGGATAATTGCCCTTAATCAAATTAAAACTCTACCGAGATAATAATTTGCCTAAATGTTCAACAAAGTTTCCTTGTAAAGATTTTGAATTAAATACGTTTTAATGAAAACACCAGCAGTCACTTTAGTGGATTGGTTACCATGAATGCTGCATAAAGATCAATCGAATAGAACGGACTTTATTAGATGAAATATAAATTGATACAAGTTTACAGAGAACATGGAGCATGGAAACATTCGACGGCGTGCAAGTGAACGGGTTGTCAATCCTTTCCTTGGGTTTCGTTAGAGTTTGTCAGGCTCAGGGGCGGATCCTCTACTCAATCTTCTCGCTGTAACTTCGTAATAGGGATACGGTCGTCCTCTACCAAAATGAAAACTAAACTGGAACAATGTCTAAACGCTACTAAACTTGTTATTATTGAATAAACAATGTGTGTACAACATATTCCTTTTTACAGAATCGAAATCTAACTTCTGAATCACTTGATTCGGAATTTCTGTATAAATTCTATACTAATCTCTTTTTTTCTATATCTTCAACTCTCCATCAACTCTTTATTTATAGATGTTGAAGAGTCATGATTGAAGTGTCGTGTCCATTGTGAAGAGACGTATCTGTTGTGGAGAGTCGTATCCATTGTGAAAGGTCGTCTTTATCCACCCGAACGAACGCGTTGTATCGAAAACGAAAGTGTGCAAATAGGCTTCTACAAACTCCTGCTCGTACCGAGAATATCAAATTCTCTACCGAGAATGGGGGAGCATCAAGTGGTCTTCAAATGAAGGGAAGGGGAAGCTGAGGAACGCGTGTCGCGACCGTGAATGTGGGGGCCGCGGTCACGGCACAGAACGTTTTTCAGTTCTTCTGCTCTCGTTCGCGTCCTCGATTTGGCGTTATTAATTTCCGTCGTCTTCGACTCCTTTTGTAGGGTTTTTCTTCTGTTTTTGAGCTCTTTTCGTTCCTATTTGGATTTTACCAAATATTTATGTACCTTGCATGAAAGAAACATATTCGAGAGTAAAAGCTTTCCAAACAGTTATAAATAGTATAAATTCGTAGCAATATTGATGTAATTATAGATGATATATTAGGTATATTTTTGGCTTAACAAATCTCCACACTTAATCTTTTGCTAGTCCCGAGCAAAATTTCACTGAATTTATTCTTTAACTAATCTCTTTATGAAAATAAAACATATATCTTGGTATTATCTCTTAAATTAGTTAAGCCGAAAAGACTAACTTTGCATGGCAAATTTATACGCAAAACATCAAACTAACTTAGTATAATATACGATATATCATTCGTCTTGTATTTTCAATTTTGAATTGAAGCATTCGGGACGGTATAAGCACGCATGTTTTTGAGTCTTTCGTCTCAAGGCATTTCAAAGTACAAAATTTCTTTTCCCAAACCCAAACTAATATATGAGATATATTATTTTTAAATAAGTACTTAGGATTAATTTATTTGCTTAGTTACGCCCGAGATAAGGGTGGTCTTGATCGTAACCTTATACGTATTTTATTGCTTAGTGTTTGCTTAAGAGGTACCGACCATGCCATGGGTGGACGCAATCGTTACTTTAAACTTATACACGCTTATAAATTTTTGCTTTAAAACGTTCCTTTCATACCTCGATTGTGATAAGGGTGGTCGCAACCGTGGCCAAAAGTAAACGGTACTTAATTTTTCTTCCCTTTCATACCTCGATTGTGATAAGGTTGGTCTCAATCATGGCCAAAAGTTAAGAATTCAACTAATTGATTAATTAATATGAATTATAAAATTGTAATTTTGGGAAAAAGAAAGATAGCACATCCATCCTATATTGACTTAAAATTCAACATGTATTATGGCTAAATTTCCTTAAAAACTTCAATTGGTGTTAATGTAAGACGAAATCAAACCGAGCTAAAATTGTTAGTTCAATTTAATGCCTATAAACCTAATTAAAAATTTAAAATAAGATTTATTGTATCATGAATTTTATGATATAAAATAGAGATTGAAAATAAAGAATTTATTTACTTAAATACATTCATTCGAGACAATTTTTACTTAAAATCGTATCGGAGATTTGTGAAAAATATTACCCGTATAGAAATTTTATTTCTAACGATAATGATAACCTAAACAATGAAGATTTGTGAAAAATATTGAAAAATAATGTGTTCATGTGTTGCAATATATTAGTGTTGCATTTGTAAATGTTGCGTAAAAATTATTCGTTGCATTTATTCGTACTAAAAATGATATATGCAATATCTCCTCCCACACTTAAATTGGACCATGTCCTCATTGGTGCATAAATGGAGAAAATATAAAAAGTAAATACGAAACAAGGCATACGAAAAGAAGGATATAAATCGTAGCAAATGAAATATTCAACATAAAATTAAAAATGGAAAATTGTACCAAACATAGAAAAATTAAAATTGTACCAACTTATAAAAAGATAAAAATAAAATGAAAGAAAACAACCTATGCTTGAGGCGGGGAATCCGGAGGTGTAGGTGAAGTCTCCACATTTCGGCGTCGGAAAAAGGAAAGCATCCGATGCCGAGTAGACCTATGCTCACGCCTCAAAGAATTGAGGTTGTCGTTCATCACCATGTTATTTTCTACCAAATCATCAATTCATAAGTTCATTTGACGATTGTTGGAATTGATTTGGTTTAAAATCCGCCGCAAATCCACCGGATCATCCGCTTGAGGTGCATGGGGTTGTGGTTGAGCTTGGGGTTCATCTTCCTCGCCTTCCGCCTCTCCGCCACCTTCGGTACCTGCAAATTGAGAACTGGAAGCGCCACCACCCATAGTACCACGAAGGTGGGCAATACGGGAGGCATACGAAATAAAGACGGGGGGACCTTGCGAAAGCAATAAGTGAGCCCGCTCAAGAGCCGAAATGTCCAAGAGTGGAACATACCCACGGTAAGTAGACATGTCATAATCGGCCAATTCACCCCGAGCTCCCAACACAATAGCGGTGATAAAATTGCAAAGAGGGATCTGAATGGTAGTAGCCCTCGAAGCACGGAACAAATTATCAAACATCATACTAATACTATCAATCCTCAAGCCTTTAAGCAAACTGTCCAAAACAAACAAATCCCGAACCTGAACCTTGGAACTCTCAACACGCCCAAACAAGGAAAAACTCAAATATTTGTGAAAGTAGAACACACAATTGTCCTTAATCAACTTGCTTGAGGTGTTTTTCGAATGAAAATAGTCTTGGTCCGATAGCGTTTGCCAAACAGCATCATTATCAAAATCCTTAGGCTTATCATAAAAATCAGAAGTAGGGAAACCAAACATGTTTCCCATTGCATCATAATCAATGGTGTACGTGGTACCATTATTCCTAAAAGAGATTGAGGTTTTCTTCTTGTTCATGGTCAAAGTTGTTGGTCCCTTATAACGTTGCAAGTATAGTTCCAAGGGGGGGTTAGGAACTATTTAAACTTTTTTACTAAGTTTGGGCAAACTTCTTTTATTAAGAGAAAAGGATTTAACAGCGGCGCTGAGTGATCAGTAAGATACTGGCTTAGTCAACTGGTGACTAGGTCAGTTTCTTGACTTGAGTCATGAAATAGCACTTAAAGTCTATTCCTGAGCTCAGATGTTTGATGCGCACAACTCAGCTTGACCTCTTTACTTGGTCAGTTTTTGGTTATTTAAGCAAGCAATATATATAAGGAGTTTAAGGTAAGAAATATGTTACTCAGCAGATTTATCCAGGTTCGGCTTCTTCTAAGCCTACGTCCTGTCCCCGGAACAAGTTCCGAGATTTCGAATCCTCTACTGAGCTCTTTAAAGGTAGAGCCTCAAACCTTTTACAATCTTAGCAACTGAGTATAACAAGAGTACCTTCCTCTATACCTCTACTCAATCCTAATCTCACGCTGAGTACTATAACCGAGTACTCAGCCTCTCCTTTCTAATCTCTAGAAATAATAAGTGTTTGTCCTAAACAATGATTTGCTAAGACACCTTAGATGATTGAATAATCACTCTAGACTTTTACACAAATATATGAAATGTAGTGTAAGATTTGCTTTGCTTCTTGCTTGCAGAACTTGTGTAGAAATTTGGTCAGCGTAATGGCTTGATCAAGTTCTGTGTATAATGAAGCTTCTGATGGCACTATTTATAGAGACGTCTGGGCATCGGTCATTTCGAATTTCGAAATAACCGTTGGAGGGAAACAGCTTCCTGTCGTTGTCATCCTGACTTGCTCAGAGCTCTCGACCAATCAGATTTGTGTATCTTTTGTCCTCGGTCAGCTCAGCAGAATGTCTCTCCTTTTATGGTAAAGTCAACTGGACAGCATACTGTGTCGTCTGAACTTTACCCAAAGTAGAAATACTTTGTCTGGAAGTTTTCCTTAGCCAGCTGCTGTCTTGTACGCTTTGTCGAGTCTACTCAGCAGCTTCATCTTGAAGTTGTTCCCGAAGGTCTTCTAGATCCTTCTTTCGCTGAGTTGCGTTTTGTCCAAAGTGACAACGTTTTGACAAACGCGGGCCGAGTTGTACTGAGTTGTTTGACTTGGGCTTTGACACTTGTATTGGGCTTGGGCCTTTTAATTCTTGTGTCTTATAAACAATTTTAACTCAACATTGAACAAACACATTAGTATAATAAATCAAAGCATTTAAACTTAGTGTGTTTAGAATATGTATTTCAATTATACTTAAACAATTTTGTCAAATCAAAATTATGTGGAAAGGCGTTTCAACAAAAGTGACCAAAAACTCCACCACATAATCATTAATACGAGGAAAACGCATATTAACGAATTCTTGCCAACCCAACGCCTCAATAAAAGCATCAATTCTAGTAGAGAAATTTAATGCTCTTGCCGAATGGAAGTCCAAGAAGTGCATGTCCATAAATTGGCGATCGGCTTGCGAAAAATGTTTGAAACGAGCGGCTTCCTCCTCCGAAGCGATGTCAAAATAAGCGCCACATTGAATCCGAAGGCGATTAGCTTCCGTAACAGCGGGCTTATTACCAACACGCTTAGTTCTAACCATGTTTAATGGTGTTGAAGGTTTGAGAAGAAAATGAAGAAGAAGAAAAAGGAATTGGAGAATAAGAGAAATACTTGAAGATGAGTTTGGGGGTTGAAATTTGAAGTGAGTGAAGAGAAAAGAGGATAGAAAGTGGAGTGAATAAATGGGGAAAAGTAAAAGTAGGTTTTTGGGGAAGAGTTTGTAGTAAGGGATTGGGTAAAAATGGAGGTGATGTGAGATGGGTGTAAGAAGTAGGGTGATATAGGGTGATTAGGTGAATATATAGGTAGAATAGGAAGAGGAATAGGTAAAATTTGTGGCAAAACTCGGAATCAAAAGGGCATATAACACGCGTGTCGCGACCGCGAATAGCAAAGCCCAGCCGCGGCACGCGAGTTTCAGGGGATTCTTGCCCCTGAAATCGTCCGTTTTTGCTGCTCATACCGAGAATTATTAATTCTCGATAGAGAATTAGGCAAAATGGCCTATTTGGGTGCCTATTGACTTGGTTTGTGCAATTTAGTTGATGGAATGGTTCCTGAACTGAATATAAAGTGTCCCTGCACTAAAAAAACTAAAATAAATGACATTAATTGCAAGGAAAACCAAAGGTTTATCCTTAATAAATTAAATTAAAGTATAATAAATTGGTTTTAGGAAGAATTAATTAAACTTAAATGCTCATTTATGCATATAAGTTAAAAGAATCACATTAAGTGCATAATAAGTGCATATAAATATATAGTAAAGACATAAATTTAATCAATTGAATAAATTAGAGAAACTTAATGTATTAAACTCAATGAATTAAGTGTGGGAATTTAAATTAAGTGAGAATATATGTGTATAATTGTTCAACATTATGGCTTATATATAGATGTAACCATGATTAAGTAGGAAATGGAACAAACATATATCTAACCAATGTAAAATTAAGAAATGAACTAACATGAATAGAAATTTTATTGAATCAACACATATTTACAAAAATTTAAAACGAAACATAAAAATAAAGAATGAAAAATAACACAAAAGACATAAATATTTACAAAAATAAAACGTATAAACCTAAACTATTCTATATACTCATCCCTATCAATCGGGATATCTCTAGCCTTAATACGATCAATTTGAAACTGCACGAAAGTTTCACGTTCCGGTGCAGACAGAAATTGAGGCCCTGCTCGAAAGACACGTTTAACAAGTCCCTCGTGCTCGAGAAATTCATAGTCAATTGTTGGGAAAAATTCAGCATCACTCCAGGGAACATCAATGGTACCCTTTGTCCCAAGAATTATTCCACAGATTATATTGCCGAACCCAATCTTCTTATCCTTGGATCGAGAAGTGGCGACAAGACCCTCCATCAGAATTTTTGAAGAATCTACTGCATTTCCTGGAATATATCTCCAAGAACATAAAGATCTGTGTCACGGACTACACTACTAAATGTGCGACCGAATAAACCGTGACACAGGAATTTATGCAAATACAGCATGGAGTTGGAGCGAATTATAGGCGAGTTTTGAATTGAATCGCCTGAAACCGGTGAGCATTCTCCAAACATCCGTGGATGTCATGTCTCTTCTAGGATGACGTTTGATTGTATCCCTCGGGGGAAAACCAAACCAAGCATGCAACTCGGGATAGCCGAAAGTGAAGAGTTTGCCATCTCGATGAAAACTGAGACGTACTCGTCGTTTGTTAGTGAAACGAACGGTACAGAAGAACTCTATAATCCAATCACCAATGATTGGAAACCGCATTTGGGCGAATTTGGTCCACCCTAGGCGTTCCATATAGCGGCTCATGTCATCACTAATGCCTAGTTGATCATTTAAGAAGTCATCCATATATAACATTCCAACAAAGAACGTATAACGGAGCCTCCAAAAATGTCTTCCTTCATCGTGATTGAAAATAGGGAAAGGCGCCCCATATCGTTTGGATAAGTCTGGGCGTTTGTTGCATGAGGCAGCAGTGTTCTTTGAGGTTTTGTGTTTAGTAGGCATGGTAAAGAACTAAAGAAACAAGGTGTCTGTAACTTAGTGAAAAAGAGTGCTTGAAGAAATTCAGAAATTTGATCTGACAAAGATGAAGAGGATGTAACAGAACTATGATCCTCTAGGACTTATTTATAGGAATGGAGGATGAAAAGATGTGTTGTTTTAATCATGAAAAGGTATAAAATGACACCTTTCGGGAAGGAAGAAACGTAAGGTTTCATTTGTCAAAAGGTTCGTCGAAAGGGTAGGATGTTTCAGACCTGATAGCGCAGGAATTACGCGTGTCGCGACCGAGAATGGCTAAGCCGCGGTCGCGGCACGCGATTTCCTTGCGGAAATCAGGCATCGGTAGCTCTTCCCGATTCACGGTAGAGAATTTAATATTCTCGGTATGAATAGAGAAATCCTAACCTATTTGGACTATTCTTAAAAAGAGGATTCTCGGCAGGGAATTCTAAATTCTCGGTAGGGAATTCTAAATTCTCGGCAGAGAATTGCCTGAAACTTCAAATTCATCTGAATTTCCTAAAAATTAAATCTAAAATCATGAAATAAAAATATTTTACGCATTTAAATCAAAACATAAAGTCATCTAATCATAAAAATGGCATTTTGGAAAAATAAAATAAAATAAAATAAAAATAAAAAATAAAATAAAATAAAAATGAACAAAAATATAAATAACTATGTTAGAGAAACAAAATGATTTAGACGTCAGATAATCTTGTTACGAACTTAATTCCTTCTTGTGAAATATTTTCGTAATAGATTTTGCACCGATTACCATTAACTTTGAAACGATCTCCGTTCGGACCTTCCAGTTCTAAAGAACCATAATCGAATGTTTTAACGACTAGATATGGTCCTATCCATCTGGACTTAAGTTTTCCTGGAAATAAACGAAGTCGTGAATTAAATAATAGCACTTTATCCCCAACATTAAAGTATTTAACTTTAATTTTGGCATCGTGCCACTTTTTCATTTTTTCCTTATAAATCTTAGCATTTTCATAAGATAGATGGCGTAACTCATCTAACTCATTTAAATCAAGCAAACGTTTCTTACCTGCTTGTCGTAAATCAAAGTTAAGTTCCCTAATAGCCTAATAGGCTTTATGTTCTAATTCGACTGGCAAATGACATGCCTTCCCATACACTAAACGGTATGGAGTCATTCCTATTGGTGTTTTAAATGCAGTACGGTATGCCCATAACGCATTATTTATTTAGTTTATAAGACTAATCTTTTCTTGATGATGAAACTGTTTTCTCTAGAATCCATTTGAGTTCTCTATTTGATATCTCTACCTGACCATTTGACTGAGGATGGTATGGCGTTGATACGCGGTGGCGTACTCCGTATTTTTCATAAGCGTTTCAAAGCTTCGGTTTATAAAATGAGTACCGCCATCACTAACGATGACTCTTGGACAACCAAATCTACAAAATATATCGTCAATGAAATTAATGACTACTCTAGAATCGTTCGACGGGGTTGCAATTGCTTCAACCCACTTTGAAACATAGTCAATGGCAACTAATATTGATAACAACCCAAATTATTCTTGAATAAGGAATAAGGGAAAATTAATAGAGATAATGACAAACCATTATTTCTTCTAAAAGAGATATTTATGCATGATTAATGTGGAATTAATGATAATTAATGCAGGGGTGAATATGCAAATAATGAGGAAAAGGAAGGAGTTTCTAGCATTATGCCACGCCATGTGGACCATGGCGAGATACGCCATAACGAGATACGCCCGATGAGAGCGAGTAGTGGAGACCCGCCATAGCTCTCAAGAAGAGCGTACATACGCCTTGACGGATCAAAGAATATTATCCCAAGGACCAAAAGGGATATTCACCTTGAGAACGCCGCAAGGAGAACCGGATGGCGGATCTCCACGGTTCAGCTCAGTGAGATCCGCTGGTGAACATATGAGGCGAATCTCCTCTTTCACCTGATTCATCACAGTAACGGCTAACCGCCGACTCGGCCATAAAGACCATTAATGAGCTATCAATTAGCTAACCGCCAGGTTAAAGATAACATGTAACCGCCATTAATGGAGCATTAATGGAGACCTTCTAGTTGCTGAAGGTTACGACTTCCTAGCTATATATAGCCTACATCCCTAGGCTATCAAGGTACACTTTTACTTACCCTTTGTCAATTCAGTTTGCTCTCTTGTTCCTCTATACTGACTTTGGCATCGGAGCTTCCCCCCGTCGAACCCAACGACGCCCCCACAGGGACGGACGTTGATCAGAATTTCACTACCTGTTATCAATTGGTGCGGTGAAGGTGGATCTCTAACAAACAGAAGATCACAAAATCTTGATTGTATAGAGTTTCACAAAGAACAAAACAATGGAGTCAACAGAATAGAAATCACAATCTCAAACTTTGGCTCAATCAGTACAACAAATCTATCCAAAGATACAGTTCTCCATATATTGGTGGGAAAGAGTTTTCTACATTAAATCTGGAATTTTATGATGAAAAAGATAAGTTTCCTCCCCTTTCTTATTCCATTTTTAATTAAAGAAAATTGAGATCCCTCACTCTTATAAAGTGTTATGAATATCATTACATGTTATTATGATAAATCTAATAAACTGTGAAAGATGAAGTCATAAACACAAATCTTTCATTAAATCTTGCATGCTCAATATGCCCTCATATTTTTATGCATGACAAGTGTAATATGATATTATCATTGAATTAGTATAAACGCATGTATAAGACCCGTAATCTTGGGATTTACAAAAAAATCATCCATTCGATGTGATTTTGTCATTTGATATTAAAATATCATAAAAGGGCTCATGTAATTACAAATGATTTAGATCTGGTCGGTCTTTTGGATAAACATGCATATAACTATTAGAAGAAATTACAAAAAAAATCATATTTGGTTTTTCCTTGTACAATTCACCATCTATATATGGCTTTTCTTCTATATAGTACTTTTAATATCAGAAATTCATATTTTTGAATATTGTTTTGTCAAACAGTTATTTCATTCCCTTTTTTACAAGGATGTGTCTATTCATATAAAAACTGTTTATTTGACATTGTTAGAATTTCTGTTACCAACACAAGGAACTTGAAAATATTGAGTCTATCTGTAATTATCCTATAATTGTCCCTAACTATTAAGGCCATTATGGGCTGATGAATTACCAAATTGGATAAACAAAACTTTCATGTCCTGAGCTAACTACAAAATAGTGCAAGTGTCGGTTTCGGATTAGAATATTATTTTATGCAAAATGCTTAGGATATACATGAGAATTCCCTAAAGATTGGAGGATTGTATGTGAAGGTAGGTGAGAGTGGATTTTGAGTAATTTTCCTTACACTCCAAATTGGAGGAGAATCATGGTACATGTATTTTTCTTCCAAAATTACCCTTTCTCTTTTATTTTATTCGTACAAATGAAATGATATAAGAGTAATTTTATATATAACTATATTATTAAATCATCACTTACCTTTCTTTAATTACACCTCATTCAAATGAGGCTTTAATGATCTCTGAATGCCATTAATGTATGGATGCACAATATTAATTGCAAGTAAATAGCAACTATGTAAGATATCTTACCCAATATAGAATGTCATAACTTTTATGACATTTAAAATAAATATGATATCTTGGATATTAATGCGCATTGAAATACAAAAGGAGATTATTCTTAAACCATTCTCATTATGGTTATTTATTAAGAATTCATTATGATATTCATGTGCAGTAGCAATCTTTATGGTTATGACCGTTATACGTGATATTATTATTAAAACAAGCACGATTAAAATTCTATTATGAATTTGTTTGACATATAATATTTACTCGGTTTTATCCTTTGACTAAGTTCATTCTAGAGGCAGTGACCAACGTGAAGGAATTATTAAGTTGATTCCAAGATGAACTAAAAATTCCATAAAGAGAATTGCATCATACATGATATTTGCCAACAAGGCCAATGCAAACATTCTTTTGCTATGAAGTATGTTCCATGGATCAAGCCACTGATCTCCAAGGTAAGTGAATATAGCTTTTATGCCTTACCACAATCTTTTAATAATGGACAGGGTATGCCCCACTTCTGGAGTTCTTTCAGTGCTAACCCACAGGTACAAGGGAATTGCTAATAATGCAACCAGTGCCAAACACTAGCATGAAAAATAAAGCTCAATCCAGAGAAGTGTATATTCAGAGTCACTTCAGAAAAATTCCTTGACTATGTCATTAGCAAAAAGGAGTTAGAGCAAATCCAGATAAAATAAAAGCCTTGCGAGGAAAAAGGTGAAAAGAGCGCCTAAATAAAAGCCATGCGAGGAAAAAGGTGAAAAGAGCGCCTAAATGAAAACCCCACAATGGGTGAGAACAATGCAGAAAGGTACGCCATCAAGTTAACATGAATTCGCCATTCACAGCACGGATCCAGGGGTACGAAGCAGACAGAATGTTTAAAGCTTCCAACTTGCCACAATATAAAAGAAAAGATTCAATATAAGCGGGACATTACATATCCCGAACCCAAAGGAGGGGAGCATGTAACCGTTGGAAGAAACGCCAAAGCGTACTACAGGTTGGCCACCACACTAGTTGGCCACCACACTGAAGCTTGCTGGGAGCTGGCAAACTAGATAGCTTTATCCAGAATAACAAATAATAAGATGACAAGCAGAAGACAGATCCCAAAAATAAATTCAAAAGTGTCATTAATGTCATAGCAGATGGACCAGTGTATCAGCCACCCGTGGAAAAAGCAAAAATATCCGCTCTGGATAAAACATCCCTCCATTGCTCCTTTTGCAGAAACAGGTCCAGTAATCTCTCCACATGCAGATGCATTGGTAGTAACAATGGCGATTCAAGGATGGGAGATAAAATAAAGCGAGTAAAGACACGGGCAGTTCTCGCAATGTCATCACCAAAGGTGCATTCGCCAAACTAAAGGTTGATCCGATCCAAATAGAAACAACCATTGTTGACATCATTGGAGTGACGAGTCACACTATCCAGACCAAGGGCCAGAGGTTGCAGCCCTAATTTCCATTCGTCGTCTGACAATGTACATTCCCACCAGCAAAGGAGGAGTAATGATTAGCGGGAACCAAAAGGTGGCTAAAGAGACTTATACTCGGCGTCACTATCAATCCGTCCACAATCCAAAGAGGACGAAGGTGAGAATATTAACTTGTCACTACAGCTTTGGACGACACAGAAACGCTCCTTATTGCTGATGGAAAGCGGGTGCGAATCGCCAAAGGATTAAAACTTGAGATCAAAGAGGATGTTAAAAAAGTTCTCATTGAGTCTGAAAGCGTATTTACATAGGAGAATGAGATCCCCACAGGAGTAAGCCCAGATGTGATTACTCATAAGTTAAACATCATTAAGGATGCGGTTCTAGTTGCTCAGAAAAGACGGAACCATAGGCCTAAAAATCAGTATTTTTACGTATTCTTATATGTGCATTAAACTGTTATAGTATCCTATATTTTATAATTTATTCTTTCTCGCCATACTTCTTATATTCATTTGCCTAGCTTTTAGTGCTGATATACGCCCAGTAGCTGGCGAATGAAAAGTTCCACAGGCGGATCAATTACCTCAAAGATAGGACAATTGATCCCATCACGGGCGGATCCCCTTTCCATAAAGATAAGAAGCACAGACCCTCAGGAGCTTTCAAATGAGCTCAACTCTCTCCTCAAAGACAGGAAAAGGATTGACCACCATCAAAAGTGGGTTAAAATCGTCTCAAACATGAGATCATTACACCCTCAACTTTCTCCTCAAAGATAGGAGAACACTCTCATGGGCGGATCCATCTTTAGATGATCACCATTCGAGAAAGAGTTAAAACATTCCTTGGACGCAAGGACTTTACACTCTCTCACTCCCTTCCCAAAGAAGGGTTCACAAGTCCTACGGGCGGATCGCTTCACCTCAAAGATAGGTAGCAAGTTGATCCCCTAGGCAACTTTACTTCCTCTAGAAGGAATAGAACAGCTTCAAACCTTCACAAAGGTTCACACATTGGGGTACGGCTGGCCACCTACCCTAAATAATCAGAGAAATCCTAAACCAGATTCTAGAAAATTACTTGCTAAAAGATATAATGCATTAGTAAAAATAGTTCTGGAAAGCAAAGGGTTCATCCAACTAATGAAGCCTTGTCTTCATCTCCAAGTAATGAAGCGTCGTCTTCATCTCTAAGTAATGAAGCCTCGTCTTCATCTCCAAGTAATGAAGCCTCGTCTTTATCTCCAAGTAATGAAGCCTTGTCTTCATCTCCAAGTAATGAAGCCTCGTCTTCATCACCAAGTAATGAAGCCCCGTCTTCATCTCCAAGTAATGAAGCCCCGTCTTCATCTCCAAGTAATGAAGCCCCGTCTTCATCACCAAGTAATGAAGCCTCGTCTTCATCTCCAAGTAATGAAGCCTCGTCTTCATCTCCAAGTAATGAAGCCTCGTCTTCATCTCCAAGTAATGAAGCCTCGTCTTCATCTCCAAACAATGAAGCCTCGTCTTCATCAAATTCATGAAGCCTCGTCTTCATCCAATTCATGAAGTCTCGTCTTTATCCAAACAATGAAGTCTCGTTTTCATCAAAGTAATGAATCCCCATCTTCATCATAGAAATAACAAAGTCTCGCCTCCACAAAATGCACAAAAGTCCCTAAATGGCTGATCATTCTTACTGATCCCTAAGTGCGGGTCATTCTCCTCAATATGGCAGAACTGAACAAAAGAAGTCCCTAAGGCGAATCATAATCCTATGTTGTAGGAACAAATGGTCCCATAAAGGGCGGGTTATTCCCTTTCTAAAGGAAATATAACTCTCAAGAAGCCCCTAGAGGATAACAATGGATATGGTTGGCCACCTATCCACAAGGAAGCAAAAACCCCTAAAAGTGCATCATATCCATATATGATCCCACATAGGGCGGATCTTGTTCATAAGATCCCGCATAAGGAAGCCCCAAAAGGCGCATCATTTCCATATATGATCCCCCATCTAGGGCGGGTCCACTTTCCTCCAAGATAGAAAAATAAAACACCATTTAGACAGCCCTAAAGAGCTTTTTATACCTTTAGGGGGGGCTTCTGATAACAACCCAAATTATTCTTGAATAAGGAATAAGGGAAAATTAATAGAGATAATGACAAACCATTATTTCTTCTAAAAGAGATATTTATGCATGATTAATGTGGAATTAATGATAATTAATGCAGGGGTGAATATGCAAATAATGAGGAAAAGGAAGGAGTTTCTAGCATTATACCACGCCACGTGGACCATGGCGAGATACGCCATAACGAGATACGCCCGATGAGAGCGAGTAGTGGAGACCCGCCATAGCTCTCAAGAAGAGCGTACATACGCCTTGACGGATCAAAGAATATTATCCCAAGGACCAAAAGGGATATTCACCTTGAGAACGCCGCAAGGAGAACCAGATGGTGGATCTCCACGGTTCAGCTCAGTGAGATCCGCTGGTGAACCTATGAGGCGAATCTCCTCTTTCACCTGATTCATCACAGTAACGGCTAACCGCCGACTCGGCCATAAAGACCATTAATGAGCTATCAATTAGCTAACCGCCAAGTTAAAGATAACCTGTAACCGCCATTAATGGAGCATTAATGGAGACCTTCTAGTTGCTGAAGGTTACGACTTCCTAGCTATATATAGCCTACATCCCTAGGCTATCAAGGTACACTTTTACTTACCCTTTGTCAATTCAGTTTGCTCTCTTGTTCCTCTATACTGACTTTGGCATCGGAGCTTCCCCCCGTCGAACCCAACGACGCCCCCACAGGGACGGACGTTGATCAGAATTTCACTACCTGTTATCAAATATGTAAGTTTTGCCATTGGAAGGAGGAAAAGGTCCCATGAAATCTATTCCCCACATATCAAAGACTTCAACTTCTAATATGGTTGAGAGGGGCATCTCGTCTGTTCTTCCTTTCCTTGGAAATCCTGAATTCTCTACTGAGAATTCATATTCTCAGTAAGTTCAGAAATAAAAAAAATTTGTGCAAAACATTTAGAAAGATGACTTTAAAGAATTTTTATTGGATAAAACTTGTTTATACACAAATCAAACTTATGAAATAAAAATAAAACAAAAATAAATTAAACTAAAAACAAATAAACATAAAAATTATGAACAAGAGATAAGAAGTATGAAAATCTAAACATAAAACTGAGCGAATTAATTTTCAAAGAACTTGTTCGCAAATTCAATTGCTTGAATTGGAGCTCATTCTTATTCAAAATATTTTTATCAACTAAATATTAACTTGTTCATTTTAACTTACCTGGAAATAATTTCAAGCGGGAATTAAAAAGTAGAACTATAACCAAACTTGAAATTATTATCATTTTTTTAAGCGCTTTCTTTTTTTTAGCGTTTTCTCAATTTAAGGATCTAGTGATTTCGGTTAAATGCCCGAACTTCTAGTGCACGGTATACGCTTGTAGTAATAAAAGATATCGATCCCACAGGGAACGTTTTTCGAACAAAACTTATTTACAATCGGTTAAATTTACTTTTAAGGTTTATAATATGGAAAATCGTTTAATCGGTTTTGGTTTTGAAATTGGCTAGAATGAGAATTAGATTAGAGTATGAAAATGTTAGAAAATATTCTGATTTAAGAATGAATTTGCAAGATAGGAACGTTTAGTACTTTTTAGAAAAGTAAACAGATGTATTTTTTTGCATTAAGCAAAGAAAACAACTTTAAACTTTGTACGAATTATAAAGATGAAATAAATGACGGAACCTCTAATTAATTGGCTTTGAACGTGACAAAACCCTTATCCGGGATAATTGCCCTTAATCAAATTAAAACTCTACCGAGATAATAATTTGCCTAAATGTTCAACAAAGTTTCCTTGTAAAGATTTTGAATTAAATACGTTTTAATGAAAACACCAGCAGTCACTTTAGTGGATTGGTTACCATAAGTGCTGCATAAAGATCTATCGAATAGAACGGACTTTATTAGATGAAATATAAATTGATACAAGTTTACAGAGAACATGGAGCATGGAAACATTCGACGGCATGCAAATGAACGGGTTGTCAATCCTTTCCTTGGGTTTCGTTAGAGTTTGTCAGGCTCAAGGGCGGATCCTCTACTCAATCTTCTCGCTGTAACTTCGTAATAGGGATACGGTCGGCCTCTACCAAAATGAAAACTAAACTGGAACAATGTCTAAATGCTACTAAACTTGTTATTATTGAATAAACAATGTGTGTACAGCATATTGCTTTTTACAGAATCGAAATCTAACTTCTGAATCACTTGATTCGGAATTTCTGTATAAATTCTATACTAATCTCTTTTTTTCTATATCTTCAACTCTCCATCAACTCTTTATTTATAGATGTTGAAGAGTCGTGATTGAAGTGTCGTGTCCATTGTGAAGAGACGTATCTGTTGTGGAGAGTCGTATCCGTTGTGAAAGGTCATCTTTATCCACCCGAACGAACGCGTTGTATCGAAAACGAAAGTGTGCAAATAGGCTTCTACAAACTCCTACTCGTACCGAGAATATCAAATTCTCTACCGAGAATAGGGGAGCATCAATTGGTCTTCAAAGGGAAGGGGAAGCTGAGGAACGCATGTCGCGACCGTGAATGTGGGGGCCGCGATCGCGGCACGGAACGTTTTTCAGTTCTTCTGCTCTCATTCGCGTCCTCGATTTGGCGTTATTAATTTTCGTCGTCTTCGACTCCTTTTGTAGGGTTTTTCTTCTATTTTTGAGCTCTTTTCGTTCCTATTTGGATTTTACCAAATATTTATGTACCTTGCATGAAAGAAACATATTCGAGAGTAACAGCTTTCCAAACAGTTATAAATAGTATAAATTCGTAGCAATATTGATGTAATTATAGATGATATATTAGGTATATTTTGGGCTTAACAACTGCTCTGTGAATAGGATCCTTACTTGGGTTAGGTTCCCAGGTTTGCCTATTGAATACTATAACGAGAGATTTCTTAATAAAGTTGGAGGCCTTGTAGGGAAAGTCCACCACGTAGACAAAACTACCGTTGGGGCAAAGAGAGGCAAGTTCGCCAGGGTTTGTATCGATATTGATATTGCTAAACCTCTTCTGTCTAAATTCTGCATTCAGAATAAGGTCTTTCATATTGAATACGAAGGTATCCACGATATCTGCTATGAGTGTGGCATGTTTGGCCATACTTATGATGGCTGTCCTAGGAGGAGGAAGGTGAGTGAGGAGGTGGTGGTGCCTAAAATAGGTGGAGCTGAGGAGACACAAGGTGAAGGGAAGAATTTTGGCCCTTGGATGCTTGCCAAAAGATCAGTCAGAAGGAAGCCACGAGTAAATGTTGCTCGGAATCAATCTCATGACATCAGTAAGGGGATGAATTCTCTACAAATTGCTCCTGAGATCAAGGTTAAGCCCCCTGGCATCAAGATTGGTGATGGAGTTGAGTCAGCTTCCGGTTCAGGGTCAAGGTTCAGAGTCCTGTCTCTTGAGGATGAATAGGATCCGGAGTTATCTAATGAGCATATGGAGTTAAGTATGCCTGGTCTGGAATCCGCCGAGCCAGCTTCCATCCTTGGCGACTCTATTAATCCTCTCTTTAACGCCAAAGCTGTTGCCAAGGGGAGTGCCCAGATCATTGGCTCATCAGAAAGAATGATGACTAATAATGTTATTAATTCTAAAACTCTTATTGATATCCCAATAGGAAAGACTATAGGAGTCAATAAGTTGAATATGAAGAAACCTAAAGCTAACCCTAAAAAGAACCATAGTTCTTTGGACTCTTGGGATAAAAGGGGGCCTGCTGGCACCTCTTCAAGGCTCTCAAGAGCCCCGAATAAATACCTGGGCTAGGGTGGGGGCCTGTGGTCAGTAGCTTTCTCTTCTGATGGACTTCTTCGTTTGGAATGTTAGAGGTGCGGCTAGCAAGGCTACCCGCATCCATGTTAAAGATCTAATTAAGCAATTTAATCCTTCTTGTTTTGCTCTTCTTGAAACCAAGGTTAGTGGTTCCAAAGCAGATGAGGTGGTTAAAATGTTTAAGAATTGGAGTTATGTCAGATCTGAGGCTACTGGTCGGGCATGGGGGATTTGGCTTTTTTGGTAGCCAGATCATGTTAGTATTGATGTTATCATTATGGATAATCAATTCATTCATAGTAAGGTTTGTTACCCTGGTAATAAACCTTTCTTTGTCACCTTTGTTTATGCCGACCCGGTTTTGACTAACCGTAAAAAGCTGTGGGAGTTCCTGTACTCTATTAGTACAAGCATGGTGGATGCTTGGATGGTGGCTGGGGTCTTTAATGATATTGCTCGTATGAGTGATCACAGAGGGGGGGGGGGGTAATCATTATGTGAACCGGTGCCTTAATCATAAGCAGAATATGGATTTATGCGGGCTATCTGACTTGGGAGCCGCTGGTCATAAGTTTACTTGGAAAAGGAATAGCGTGTTTATTCGGTTGGATAAAGTCTATGCGAATGTGGCTGCGATTTATAGATTTCCCGAGGTAAACATGCTGAATCTCCCTTTTTGTCATTCTGACCATTGTCCTATCCTCGTTAAGCTGGTTAAAGGTCATCGGCTTAAAGGGAATAGACCTTTTAGGTACCTCGTTGCTTGGGATTCCCATCCTAAGTTTAAAAATTTTGTTAAGGATAATTGGCAACCTCATTCTAATGTTCTCCTTGCCGCTGAGGAGTTTCGAAGGAATGTGGTGGGATGGAATAAAAACATCTTTGGCCATATTTTAAGAAGGAAAAATAAACTTTTAAGGAGAATGGAAGGCATTCAACGCTGTTTGGAGATTCATTTTGATCATAGTCTGAATTGTCATCTTAGATCTCTCCAGAATGGGTTGGAAGCTGTGCTTAGACAGGAAGAGCTTCTTTGGTTCCAGAAATCTAGAAAGGCTTGGATTAAGGATGGAGACCGGAATACCAGGTTTTTCCACCTTTCTACTATCATTAGGAGACAGAGGAATCGAATCGATGCCATTAAGGGGCCCAATGGTGATTGGGTCTATGAGGATGAGGATATTCGGCACCTGGCCCTTGACTTCTATAAAGACCTCTTTAAAGAAGATAATGTAGATCTGGATAAAGCCCTCTCTGGGATTTCCTTTCCTAGGTTGGAGGAGGACGCTATTAAGGAGGCCTTCCATCCCATTAACCAGAAAGAAATTGATTTGGCCTTCTCTAGCATTGGAGCTACTAAAGCTCCGGGGATCGATGGCATTCCTGCTAGTTTTTACCACAAACATTGGGAAACTGTGAAAGAAGGCATTTACAGTTTTATTAAAAGTGTCTTCGGTGGATCCAACGATATTAGGCTGGTGAATAAAACTCTCCTGGTCCTAATCCCAAAAGTTGATAAACCTTCTTCCTTTTTACAAATGAGGCTTATTAGTCTTTGCAATGTGTTATATAAAGCTATCACTAAAATTGTGGCTAATAGGATCCGGCGTATTCTTCCTGATATTATAAGCCAGAATCAAGGTAGTTTTGTTCCTGGCAGGCAAATGATGGATAATGTGGTTATTGCACATGAGTTGGTTCATTCTATGAAGATGAAGAAGGGTAAGAAAGGGATTGTGGCGCTCAAGCTGGATCTGGAGAAAGCTTATGACCGTCTCAACTGGAGTTTTCTTCTGGATAGTTTAAGGAGAGCAGGTATCCCGGATAGCTGGAGGAATCTGATTGAGGATTGCATTTCGTCTCCTGTTTTTCAGGTTCTGATCAATGGAGATATGTCTGATGAGTTCTCTCCCTCCAGGGGCATCCGTCAAGGGGATCCTATGAGCCCATTCCTCTTTGTTATTGCTATGGAGAGGTTATCTCACCTGATCCAAGAGGCTGTTAGCAAGGGGATTTTCCATCCTATGTCCATCAACAAGTTTTGCCCTCCTATTACCCATTTGTTCTTCGCTGACGATGTTATGATCTTTGTGGAAGGGAATGAGGAGCAAGTTGGTGTGGTTATGGATATCCTTAATTGTTTCTGTGCTGCTTCTGGCCAGAAGATCAATATTCACAAATCTCGGATGCTTTGCTCTAAGAACATGAATAAAGGCCTGTGTAAAAAGCTAAGTGACCTTTCCGGTATTCCTCTTACTCACTCTTTGGGTAAGTATCTTGGGGTTCCCCTCCATAGCGACAGAGTTTCCAAAGCCTCGTTTAAAGAGACTTTGGATAAATCTAATGGGTTGTGTGCTAGTTGGAAAGCTAATTCTCTTTCCCTGGCAGGCCGTCTAACTTTAATTCAGTCTGTCAATTGCGCGGCCCCTAATCATATCATGCAAGCCTGCAGATTACCTGAGCCTGTTCTAAATGAGCTTGATAAAATTAACTGGCGTTTCCTTTGGGGAGATTCTAGAGAGGGGAAAAAGGTTCACATTGTCCCTTGGAAGGAGGTCTGCCAGCCGAAAAATAGGGGGGTCTTGGTATTAGACAAGCTAAGGACAATAACAAAGTCTTATCAATGAAGCTCCTCTGGAGAATGTTGCAATTCCCCTCCTCTCTTTGGGTTCGTCTCCTCTATGGTAAGTATCATAAAGACAAAATCTTTGGGGGCCCTAAGGAGAGAGTTGTCAATTGTTCTTTCCTCTGGAAAGGGCTCAGCGCTATGTTTGCAGAGTTCTGCTCAGGGGTTGGCCTGGAGGTGGGTAATGGCAAGTCCATTAGCTTTTGGAATGATACCTGGATAGGGGACAAACCGTTATTAGAAGTATGTAGTTCCCCCCCGCCCTATAATATCCGTAATTGGAGGATAGCTGACGTGGTGGACTCTGAGGGGGATTAGATTTGGTCTAAGTTTGATACTTTCTTTAACCTGGATACTCTCCTTAGAATTAGGGGAGTGAAGGTTAGTAGTCTAGAGGAAGACAAGGATAGGCATTGCTGGGCCTTGGCCAACAATGGTACTTATTCCTGCAAATCGGCCTTTGAAGCTTTTTCCCTTAACAGGTCTGATCCTCTCTCTAATACTTGGAAGTCAATTTGGGCCCTTAAAGTCCCTTACCGTATTAGGAGTTTCCTGTGGCTGGGAGTTAAGGATAGGTTGCTTACTAATTCGGATAGGCACAGACGGCATTTGGTGGATTCAGGAGCTTGCAGTAGATGCAGAGGTCATGTTGAAACTTTGTGCCATGCTCTTAGGGACTACTCGAAGAGTAAAGAGGTGTGGAAGAAAATTCTTCCTCACCACATTCTCTCTCCCTTCCTTGCCCACTCGGAGTTTGACTGGTTCTCTGATGGTCTTAGTGGGAAATTACTGGCTAATCTGGAGAATGGTGACATTTTCTTTGCTATCATCTGTCACCAAATTTGGAAGTGGAGGAACGAGGAGATTTTTGGTGGTAAAACTGTTTTTATTCCCAACCTTTCTGAGTTTTTCTCCAAAAAACTCTCCATTATTACCGAGAGTTTCAAAGGGGACTCCCTTGCCAGGGCTACCCAGAAAAGAGATGTCCACCTAGTTGGTTGGAGCAGGCCTAGAGAGGGGGTGGTTAAGTTGAATACGGATGGCTCTTGCCTTAACAATATGAAGATTGCAGCTGGAGGGGTGCTTAGAGATGGGGGGTGCCTGGCTTTCTAGGTTCACCCAAAATCTGGGGTTGGGCTCTTCCTTTTCTGCGGAGTTTTGGGGTATTCTCTCTGGTATCAAGCTTGCCAAGAGTCTGGGGGTTAAGAAGTTATCTGTGGAATCTGATAACATGGAGGCCATCAATATGATTAGTGATAATCATGTTATTTGCCTTAATAGCCGCAATCTTATCAAAGCTATTAAAAGGCTTAGTTCTTCCTTTGAGTCCTTAAAGTTTAGCCACATTTTCAGAGAGCAAAACCGGGTCGCGGATCGCTTGGCGGCAGCTGGCCATGAGGGGTTGTTAGGACTTACTACCCTTTCTGATCCTCCTATCTATCTTTCTTCTCTTCTTTTGGAGGATAGGATTGGGGTCAGCTTTCCTAGGCTGATCCCAGGTTAGGTTTTTCTTTGTTGTTTGTTTTTCCTTTCTTGTTTCTACAAAAAAAAAAATATATATATAAAAGTTTTAAATTAAAAATGTTTAGTCTAAACAGAATTAATCGAAAAATTAATTTGTTTTAGTTAAAAGTTTTATTTAAAAAAAATAAAAAATAAAATTAAGTGTTGTGTTCGAACACAACAATATTGCTGTGTTCGAACACATCAAATTGAAGTTGGATTAAATTCCAATTTCAATTTGTGAGAGTTGGGTCCAACTCTTAAAAGGAGTTGGACTCGAACTCTTATTTGATACCGCCCAGTTTCGCGGATCGACGAACCCGTTTTTTGTCCATTTATTTTCTGTTTTAATTTTCTAAATATTTTAGTTTTCAGAAAATTAAATTTAGTATATATACAAATAATTAACCCACATGATTTGATCGTTGTCTATTTTAGGAACAACAAATCAGCCCATATGAATTTATTAATTGTTATAATTAATAAAAGGATATGGTAATGATATGTGTTTGAATTTGATTTTGCAAACCGTAAATATACTTGATATATTAGTTAATCACTTTAAACGGTTTTAGTAAAATGATTAAACACAATGATGTATAATCTCTCGTCTTAAAAGTTTTGTGTTCTGGAATTGATTTTACAAAGTTTAATTATTTGTATGTGATACGGTTGAATTAAACACGTTAAATAATCTTAGTAAAATAATTGAACACAAATAATTAATATTTTGTATAGTTGTATTTTGAATTGTCTAATTAACTTTATATTAGACATACTTTAATTAAGATAAAATATAGATGATACAAAATTAATTAAAGGTTAATTAGATTGTAAAGTTAATTAAAGGACTAAATTCAAAATGTAATTAATCTAAAGGATT
Organism: Euphorbia lathyris; assembly: GCF_963576675.1. Lineage (NCBI taxonomy): Eukaryota > Viridiplantae > Streptophyta > Magnoliopsida > Malpighiales > Euphorbiaceae > Euphorbia > Euphorbia lathyris. The sequence continues at coordinate 31,441,873 of NC_088910.1, read as the reverse complement.
AATTTGATTAACTTAAATATTACATAAAGGATTTATGTAATCAACCAATTAAATTTATTTAATTGAGTCTTTGCATGTTTGGAGTTATGGACATATTTGGACCCTCTATAATAGTTATTTAGTCTTTTGGTATTTTGGAAAATAGGACCTGCGTGTCCTGTCTTATCTACTCTCTATTGTAATTTCTCTTCTCATCTAAGTCCCTTCAAATTAGTTGAAGTATTCTCTAGTAGTATAGAAATTGATGTTGATGTAATTTCAAGGCGCCAAGGAAAAGACGGAGGACCCAAGGAGAAATATGTAATAGTTAGTATTTCCCTAGGTTTAACCTTTTATTCTGTTTCTGGCTCAACGGAATAATTTAGATAATATGTCCATAACTACCAATGTAAATTGTATGTGTCTGATGTATGCTAAAGCAAATCAAGACTAGGTTAGATTATGAGACTTAAAATAAATATCCCTCGCTAATTAAAAGTTAAGTAAATAAGCAAGTTAATAAAATCGGTTGCCCCTCCCTAATATTATAATTCAGCCGGCAGTACCGGGGGCCTTTGGGTTGTTGAGTAAACTCAAGCTCGGGATCTTATGGTAACACCTGAATTATCGAAAATCGTTTTTTTATGAATATGGGGTAATACTTAAATTAAATTATGATAATTGGATGGGTAAACTCATGCTGTCATAAACTAATGGGCAATATGGTTGGGGTTGATAAACGACACATATCAATTACTAATGTGGTTAGTAACCCAATAACCTAAGAATCACATTGTTGATGTGATTGATTGTATGAATCTCCCTAACAAATGAGACTAACTTGTTGAGTAAACTCAAGGTGAAATTTTAGGAGTTAGGATACTAGCTCACTAAAGGATTTGTGAAATTCTTCGAATTAATATGGAGGGTTATTAATTTGGTAAAATAGTGGGAGCAATTTAAAAAACATAAAAGACCAACGTATTTAAATTGAAATATATTAAAGCAAATGAATAACATCCATCACTCTATCTCACTCTCAAGTAAATACTCTGAATCATCATGTCTAAAATGGATCTACGTAATATTTTAACCGATAACAAATTGAATAGTTCAAAATTCACTGACAACTTTGGCAAACTCAAAATTGTTTTGAAGTTTGAAAAGATTGGGCATGCCGATGCCCAATGCCCTAGTAGATGATGCTCTTGTCAAAAGATTGATGTTTACTGGAAGCACCAATCATATGACGAACGTACAAGATGTATCACACTTGCAGCTATGGCACTTTGTGTTAAGACGATTGACTACATCACCAAAACTTTCTAGTATTAGTTTTGTAATGGATAATGAATTAAGTGTCGACTTAGTTTTCGATCCCTCTTGGAGATTTATTCATAAGTTCATCATGAACTATAAAATGAATAACTTAGAGACCTCTATAAAAGAGCTATGGAATATGCTCAAGTCAGTTGAGCCCAAATCCTAAGAAAGTGATGTAAGCACTTGGTATTGAGGGATCTCACGAGTGAAAAGGGAAGTTTCCCAATTCTAAAGAACCCAAGTCAATAAAAGCAAGTAGGGAATACCACCAATATGGTAAAGAAAGGAAATGGATGAAGAACTGTAAGAAGTACTTAGACTCTCTCTAGAAGACGGGTTAGGATGGTGCTTTTACATTTGGAATTAAAAGATAGATAATTCAACCTACTTGTGGGAATGTCACTTAGCCTATATAAACGAAAAACACATGTTCAAGCTTCATCAAGAATGGGCTTATAGAATCAGTTGATTTTGAATCAATGGACACATGTAAGTATTGTTTAAAGGCAAAGATGACTAAGACACCCTTTAGCAATAAAGGAGAACGTGTATCAGACACTCTAAGACTAGTGCATTCAGATGTATGTAGTCATACGTCAAACACAAGCAAGAGAAAGGTTCAATCACTTCATTAGCTTCATAAGATGATCATACCAGATATTGATTCATCTACTTGATGAAGCATGAGTCAGAAGCTTTTGAGAAAGTTCAAATGCTTCAAGAATGAAGTAAGAAAAACAAACAAGAAAGAATATTATAGTGCTTCGATTAGATCGTCGTGGAGAATGTCTTTCTAATGATTTCCTGAATTATCTAAATGAATATGGATTCATTCATAATGGACTCCTCCGTATACACCACGATGTATCTGAAAGGAGAAATTGTACTCTATTAGATATAGTACGATCCATGATGAGCACAATTTCTCTTCTAAAGATGTTCTAAGGCTACACCCTAAGAACTGCCTTATTAATCATTTATTTAATCAGATATATAACATTAAAATGTAACTATATATAAAGGCACAAATCTTTCATAAAGAAAGTAACTCTAAGTTTATTTAAGTAGTTATAAAGTGTTCATACAAGCATGAAGTGAGACTGTACTTTATAATAGACCAATAGACTTAAAGTAAACCCAAGTCGAGTAATATGTTATAGGGGTTGGCATATTACTGTTGAGACTTGCATGTAACAGTGTTTTCTGTCGAGACAGAAAGCTGATCTCACAAGCTTTAGATATTTAGATATCTAGACAGTTACATGGATCCGGTGAAGGAGTTCATTAGGATTGGGACCCGACTTGAGATAACAGAACGGATTGATTTATCTAATGTGTCAACTGTTCATCTCATTGGTATTAGTAGGTATAACTAATCCTCAGACTCAAACATTCGTTAATTAGTGATTGGATTATGGAGTCTGATACTTTGATTCTGTGCGAGCACGATCCAACAGGTGAGAGCCTGGGGTGTGTGAGAACAGGGTTGGGTATCACACAAAGTAATTATAGAATAGTTAATGTCAGATTGAGCATTCGTCACTCCCGATAAGTGGGAGATATATCCAAATGGCCGCTTGTGGTGAATTGACTGAAATCCTTGCAAGGTGATAGAGTTAAGAGTAGAAATGAACATTTCACTTAACTTTTTTTTTCAGAGTGAATTCAACTTGTACAAGTAAAACCGGACTCTTCGTTATATATAACCTTGCCACGTTCCATGGTTATAAAGAATTGACCAACAGGATATAGTTGATGAAGGATCGTATTATACTGTACCTAATGCTGAAAGGTTAACGTCAGTTATCAACCTGACTTCTTAATTTCTCTGGGGGAATATCATAGGTTCTGCTAGTAACAGCTCGCGATGGTATTCCGTTATATATATGTTGGAATTAATCGTGATGATTAATTTCAAAGGATATATACGGCTAGTGGCAATAAAGAACCTAATGGGTCGTATATGGGACTTGGCATCGGAGGACGAAAATGTAATTAGTGAGACACTATATATATGGGCCGAAATTTGTAGATTAATTAGGGATAAATTAATTTGATTAATAATTATAATTTGATTATGGTTATGAATTAAATTAAAGGATTATCTGATAATATTAATTAGAAGTTTTTATGTGATTGAAACTCTAATTAATTATCCCTAATATTAATTAATTATTAATTTGATTAATAATAATTATCTAGATATAATTAGTTATTATTTAGATAATAGTAAAGTGTTTATTTAATTATCTAATTAGAAATCCTATTCCGAATAAGATTCCAATTATTTAATTTCCTAACACAACTGGGATTAGGGTTTTGAGAAGTCTATAAATAGACTCCCTAATCCCATATTTCGACCAACACACAAAACAGGAGGAGAGGAATCATTCCGTCTTTCGTCTCGGCTAATTTACTTTATTTCTTACTCCCTCTTTGATCTCGTATCGATTTCTGTTAGAGGCAATCCTTGCGATTGCTATTATTAGGGTTGATTACTGATTAGTTATTCTTTTCTGTGTTGTTTGTTTTGTTGTGCTCATGAAAGAAGAAAAGACAAACAAAAGGAGAAATTCGTTTTTGCTCCTCCTACATTAGGTTAATTCACGTTTTCACGGATTCCTGGAGATTGAACCGTCGGATCGTCACGATTTTTGGACAGGAGCTTCTAGACATATTCTTCCTTGTTTTCACCGTTGGGATTTTCATTCGGAGGTCTAGAAGGTCTGTTCGGGTAGGGGGGAAGATAAGTTGACAGATTCTATCTCTTTTTGAAGTTGTGGGCACTTCATTTGCAATGGTAGATAGATCGTCATAAAGGTATTTCGTTCTATCCCTCTTTATATAAAATAGCAATTAACAGATCTTGAAAAAGGAAAATAGATAAAATTGATAAAATTTTATTATTCCGTTGCGCCTAGGCTTGTCTATTTTTCTTCAAGCTTACGGATCAAGGGAGCTTTACCATCCTGTGTAGGATAGGCAACATGCATATAGATAGGGAATTATACGATTTAGGAGCAAGTATTAATCTGATGCCTTTATCTATTTTCAGGAAATTGGGACTTGGAGAGCCTAAACCAATAAATATGACACTACAGCTAGCGGACAGGTCAATTACACGGCATAGGGGCATAGTTGAAGATGTGTTGGTAAAGGTGGATAAACTGATCTTCCTGGTCGACTTCGTGGTCCTCGACATGGAAGAAGTTGACTCCGTCCCCATTCTCCTCGGGAGACCGTTCCTTGCAATCGATAGGACACTAATAGACGTTCATGGAGGTAAATTGGTCCTAAGGGTGCAAGATGAAGAGGTAACATTTAATGTTTATGAGTCAATGAAATTTCCTTAAGAGTGTTCCAAAAGCTGTAATTTTGTAGATGCGTTAATAGAGGAATGTATTGAGGAAGTTAACCATAGCGTGAGAGATGCCTCTTTGGAACTTAATTTAGGTGGCGAGGAAAATGAGAACTTAAATAAACCATTCGAAGACCTCCCACCTGAAATATGTTGTTGGGTAAAGGGTAGAAAAGAGGACCTTGATCGTGAGATCAAACCTAAACCTAAAAACTCGCTGGAGGAACCTCTAGAACTAGAGCTTAAGCCCTTACCCAACTATTTAAAATATGTTTTTCTTCAGCTCCCACATATTTACCCGTTATTATTTCTTCTTTGTTGACAGTTGAACATGAGGAAAGATTGGTGGAGGTGCTGAAAAAACATAAAGGAGCCTTTGGGTGGTCAATCCATGACATCAAAGGTATCGACCCCAAAATCTGCACACATAGGATTTTTCTTGAGGAAGATATCAAGCCATCTGCTCAACCTCAATGCCAGCTCAACCCTAACATAAAAGAGGTGGTAAAAGTCGAAGTCATAAAACTCCTCGACGCATGTATCATCTTTCCAATTTCTGACAGTCAATGGGTAAGTCCGGTGCAATGTGTGCCCAAAAAGGGGGGGAAAACGGTAATGGAAAACGAAAAAGGGGAATTAATCCCAACTAGAAAGGTTACGGGTTGGCATGTATGTATTGACTATAGGAAATTGAACGAAGCCACTCGTAAAGACCATTTTCCTTTACCATTTATCGAGCAAATGTTGGAATGTTTGGCAAGGCATGAATTTTTCTACACTCTAGACGGGTTGTCCGGTTATATGCAAATTCTTGTGGACCCTTTGGACTAAGAGAAAACCACATTCACTTGTCCCTATGGAACTTTTGCATATAGGCGGATGTCTTTCGGATTATGTAATGCTCCTACCACATTCCAACACTGCATGTCAAACCCGATCCAAAATAGAATCGGATATGAGAGTGAGACATTACCACTGACATGAACGAGTCGGAAGTAACATCTTACAATCAAATTTAAGAATTACAAATCATGTTTGAACTTAAAAACATTTTCTACATATACTTTTACATTTGTAAAAGGTCGAAAATCATTTATAATTTCCAAATACGAATCATTTTCTCGTGAGTTTTACCAAAACGAGTTCGAAACATAGAAAATTACTCCATTTCTAACATGTTAACTTTTAATTTGCCTAATCTCACAATTAACACCATAATTGGACATTCAACCAAAATTCGACATACCACAACTTCTTTATCCTTTCATAATTGGCAACTCGGTTGCCTAAACATTCACGAGCAAAAAACAAACCTATATCTACATGAACAAAATGGTATGCAATACCCTAGAAGATGAATTGGACAATCGTGGCCGTAACCAATCCTTGCCCTAGTGTCGAACACTTCCCTTAGTACCTCGTACTTCTTCTCCTAAAAACATTAAAACATTTGAAAATATGAGACAAAAATCTCAGTAAGCAACTATCAACTATAGAAACTAGTTTTTACGTAAAATAGCTATATGTATACATTTATGAAAACATTTAACCAAACCAAACCTTAAACTTGTTAACTTGTAAACAACATCGAATTAAAACGAAATTCTAATCAATAATCTCAAATCAAACTTAATCAAAATGTAACGATTCTTATATAAATGTTTACTAAAAACCAAAGTTCGAATCAAATTCAACATCGTATCCATCACCGAGTATCCCCTCGTAAATCAATCCACAACACGCAAACATAATCGAGACGTCTCTTTAACCATGCCTAATCCCGTATTGGTCTTACCCAACACTTCGCTGCCAATACCCGACTAGGTCTTTCGACTGTGTACACATGCCATGTTCCTCACTGAACATGGTCTTCAAATATCAAACCACCCGTCCGGACTACTCCTGATGGATACAAACTTTACCCAAAATCCAACCAAACTTCAATTATATACATTTTCTCATCAAATAGATCAAACTTTACTATAATCATCAATAAATCGAAATCCAACATTTACTGAACCAAAATAGCAATTGACCCCCTGAAGAAATCCAATTTACACCAATTGAACCGAAATATCATTTAACACTTAAAGAAATTCAATTCAACATCAATCGAACTGAACTGAACCAAAATAGTATTTAAACCCCTAAAGAAATCCAATTGAACACTAATTGAACCATAATAACATTAAAACCCTTAAAGAAATCTAATTGAACACTAATTGAACCCAAATAACACTTACCCCTTAAGAAAGCCAATTCAATATGAATTGAACTAAATAACCATTATACTCTTAAGAAAACCAATTCAACATCCAAGTATGAATCAAAATTTGTCCAAAATCATCTTTGTAAACTCATCTCCTTCAAACCTTGAACATAACTCAAAAATCAACAACAAATACACAAATCATTCTATGAAAACCCTTAGGAAACAAATTCATGGAGTTTTAAAGCTCAATATATATATATATATATATATATATATACATGCAAACCAAAATACTAGTTGATATTTACTTACCTTAGCCTAAATTTGAGAACAACACCACGAAAACCCTAAATCTGTCCCAAAATCTACCTAGCCCGTATTCTCTGCTCACACCTCCAAATCCAAATCCCTCCGGTCACAAGTTGCTACTATGTGTCTAGAGTCTCCAGTTAAAATTTGAGGTTATTTGGAATGTTAGATCTCCGGAAACACCCAAAATGGTGGAGCTGCCCTGTTTTTGGTGGTGGTTGAAGGTGGAGGAGAAAGGAGAGAAAATGGAGAAAGAACAATGTAGAAGAAGGTAGTGTTTTGATCAAAATGATCATTAAGTCTGAATTTATCCTATTTATAGGCCTTGATTTGAGTGGATAATTATTCACTTTGGTCCTCCAAAAATCTAATTTTTTTTTAAAACTTACCCTAAACTTATAATTGTTATAGAAATGTGCAATTAACCTCAAAACTATACCCGTAACACCCAATTAATCGACTAATCCTAAAACGAATATAATATAACTTAGGGTTCGGGGAATAATAAATAAAAAATTAAGGACACAGACGTGACATTGCATGATGGCTATGTTTTCTGACATGGTTGAAGAGTTCCTAGAGATTTTTATGGATGATTTTAATGTTGTATGACCTACTTTTGACCAATGTCTTGAAAACCTGGACCGAGTCTTAGAATGTTGTGAAGATAAAAACTTGGCACTCAATTGGGAAAAGTGCCAGTTTATGGTCCAAAATTGTATAGTGTTAGGACACAAGGTGTCGGGAAAAGGGATTGAGGTCGATCCGACAAAAATTGAGGTGATCGAAAAACTGCCTCCTCCCACCAATGTTAAATTGGTTAGGAGCTTTTTAGGACATGCATGGTTTTATAGGAGATTCATAAAGGATTTTTCAAAAATCACTAAACCCCTCACTCAATTATTACTAAAGGATGTTGATTTTAATTTTAATGAAGAATGTATGTCTTCTTTTAAATTATTGAAAAAGAAATTAATTGAAGCACCTGTTATGGTAAGCTCGGATTGGTACCTTCCCTTTGAATTAATGTGTGATGCCAGTGATCTAGCTGTAGGAGCCTGTCTTGGGCAGAGGGTGGATAAACTTTTTCGCCCAATCTTCTATGCTGGTAAGACCTTAAATGATGCACAACAGAATTATTCAATAACTGAAAAGGAATTGCTAGCTGTAGTTTTCGCCTTTGACAAATTTAGATCTTATTTGGTGCTATCTAAGGTCATTGATTTTACTGACTATGCAGCTTTAAGATATTTGATGAGTAAGCAAGATGCAAAACCTAGGCTGATCCGCTGGATTTTACTACTCCAAGAATTTGACATTGAGATCAAGGATAAGAAAGGAGTGGAAAACGTGATAGCAGATCACCTATCGAAGTTAGAGTCAGATGAGCAACCATTAGTACATGAGGAGATCAAGGAGATATTTTCGGACGAAACATTATATTCGGTAAAAACTCTCCTTTGGTTTGCAGACATCACGAACTACAAAGTCGGTAACATTCGTCCTCTTAATTTAGATGCAAGCAAAAAACGTAAGTTTATGTTTGAGAACAAACAATATTTTTGGGAAGAGTCGTATTTATTTCGATTATGCACTAACGGCATGATTAGGAGATGTATACCTGAAGAGGAGGTATAATCAGTGATTAATATGTGTCATTCTAGAGAACCGGGTGGCCACTTCGGGCCAGATAGGACAGTGGAAAAAATCCTCCAAAGTGGGTTTTGGTGGCCACAAATGCATAATGATGTCAGTAGTTATGTTAAATATTGTGATGCATGTCAGAGAGTAAGGAATATCTCTAGGAGAAATGAGATGCTTCAACAAGGCGCACTCGTATATGAGTTATTTGATGTTTGTGGCATAGATTTATGGGACCTTTCCCCATGTCGCACAACAACAATACATTCTTATAGCGGTTGACTATGTCTCCAAATGGGTAGAAGCTGAAGCCCTACCCACAAATGATGCTCGAGTAGTGATGAGATTTCTGAAAAGGAATATTTTTACCAGATTCGACACCCCCCGGACCATTATCAGTGATGGGGGATCCCATTTCTACAATAGGAAATTTGACATGTTGCTCCAAAAGTATGGCGTAGCTCATAAGGTTGCAACACCTTATCACCCCCAGACTAGTGGTCAGGTGGAAGTGTCAAATGGAGAGCTAAAATGTATTCTTGAGAAAATAGTAGGGAATGCTAGAAAAGATTGGAGCCTTAAGCTGGATGATGCTCTTTGGGCATACCGGACAGCTTTCAAAACTCCCATAGGAATGTCCCCCTATCGTTTAGTTTTCGGGAAATCTTGTCATTTACCTGTTGAACTAGAACATAAGGCCTATTGGCATTGAAATATTTAAATTTTGATCCTAAACTTTCAAGTGACCTACGGTTAACTCAGCTGCATGAACTGGATGAGCTCCGGTACAATTCTTACGAGAATGCCAAGTTATACAAAGAACGAACCAAAAGGGTGTATGATAGGAAAGTACAAAAGAAAACCTTCCAGATAGGTGATCAAGTACTGCTATACAACTCCCAATTGAAATTCTTCCCTGGCAAGCTCAAAAGTAGATAGTATGGACCATTTTCAGTTGTCAATGCACACCCCTCTAGAATGGTTGAAATCGAGGGAAAAGATGGGATCACCCAAAAAGTAAACGGGTACCGCCTCAAGCTTTATATTGGCAAGGATAATTCAGATGTGCAAGTTCTGCGCCTGTAGACGACTACAGAAAGGGGGTGTTGGTCCCTTATAACGTTACAAGTATAGTTCCAAGGGGGGGTTAGGAACTATTTAAACTTTTTTCGACGTTAAGTCTGAATTCTTTTTCTTCGAAAAGATTTGGACAGCGCGTTGAGTGAATTAAGACACTAGCTTAGTCAACTGGTGACTAAGTCAGCTTCTTTCATTGAGTCAGGAGATAGCACTAAGAGTCTATTCCTGAACTCAGATACTCAGTATGAACAACTCAGCATGACCTCTTTACTTTGTTAGTTTTGTTTTAAGCAAGCAATTAATATACTAAGGAGTTTAAGGTTAGAAAGATGTTACTCAACAGATTTATCCAGGTTTGGCCTCTAAGCCTACGTCCTGTCCCCGGAACACGTTCCGAGCTTTCGAATCCTCTACTGAGCTCTTTAAAGGTAGAGCCTCAAACCTTTTACAATCTTAGCAACTGAGTATAACAAGAGTACCTTCATCTATACCTCTACTCAATCCTAATCACTCGCTGAGTACTATAACCGAGTACTCAGCTTCTCCTTTCTAATCTCTAGAAATGATAAATGTTTGTCCTAAACAATGATTGCTAAGACACCTTAGATGATTGAATAATTACTTTAGACTTTTACACAAAAGATATGAAAGTTAGTGTAAGGTTGCTTTGCTTTTTCTTTGCAGAACTTTGTGTAGAGATTTGGTCAGCGTAATGGCTTGATCAAGTTCTGTATAGAATGAAGCTTCTGATGGCACTATTTATAGAGACGTCTGGACATTAGCCATTTTGAATTTCGAAATAACCGTTGGGGGGAAACGGCTTCCTGTCGTTGTCATCCTATCTTGCTCAGAGCTCTCGGCCAATCAGATTTGAGTATCTTCTGTCCTCGGTCAGCTTTTGGCCAGCTTGGCAGAATGTCTCTCCTTTTATGGTAAGGTCAACTAGACAGCATTCTGTGTCTTCTAAACTTTACCCAAAGTAGTAACACTTTGTCTGGAAGTTGTTCCTAGCCAACTGCTGTCTTGTACTCTTTGTCGAATCAACTCAGCAGCTTCGTTCCGAAGTTACTCATCGAAGGTCTTCTAGATCCTTCTTCCACTGAGCTGCGTTTTGTACGTAACGACGGCGTTTTGACATACGCGGGCCGAGTTGCCTTAACCTGTTTGACTTGGGCTTTGACTTCCGTATTGGGCTTGGGCCATTTAATCCTTATGTCTTATAAACAATTTAACTCAACATTGAACAAACACATTAGTAGAATAAATCAAAGCATTTAAACTTAGTGTGTTTAGAATATTATACTTAAACAATTTTGTCAAATCAAAATTATGTGGAAAGGTGTTTCAACAAACTCCCCCATTTTGATGTTGGCAAAACTATTCAGTGAAGAACTCAGTATTGAGCTCCTCCATGATAGTTGACCTAATATTACTTAGCAAACTCCCCCGTAAGGGTTGAGCTATTGACTTAGTCAGTTTTCAGATATAGGTCAGCTCATGGAATATATTCTATTTTACTCAGTGTTTAAGCGGAAGATTTAACATTCAGAGAGCGCTGAGTAATTTATTGTTCAATGAGTTTTATAAGACAATGTGTTGATAAACATACAAGGCAATGTCAAACGTGTTATCAGCATTGGATGTGATTGAAGATACATAATGACATAATACTCAGCATCATATTGAATAACTCATGTATTGGATAAAAAGATGCAAGTATTGATATTAATATGCGTAGTCAGTATACAAGGAAAAAAGATAGGCTAAAAGAAACAGGCTAAAAGAAACAAGATAACTTAATCATAGCATAAACTGATCTAGCCTATTTCTTTTTCTTAGACTGAGGCTGACTACGCTCAAACTGTGTTCTAGCCGCTTGTTCTTTCTCCCCCGTTTTGTCAGCATCGGGAGGAGGAATTCTAAAGGCATCAGTTAAGACGGCTCTGGTCAGTTCGGTGGACAGTGCTTTAAGTCTATCAGCGCTTTCATTGACTCCGTCGAAGATAGCAACTCCATTATCAGAGACCTCGAGGGGTATATTAAGTTCAGCAGTGCTGATCATGCTGACGATGAAAGCTTGAGATTTACCTATCCAGGTAAGTGCTTCGGACAGACCAGCAACGACTTGATGGAATGTTTTTAACAAGGCAGTGTCATAGTGCTGGCACTGAACGTTGTTGTGATGGACATGTGTAAACGTTCATTGCACAGTAGTCAGGATCTCATTCTGCTTCATTACATCGGTGTCCATCCCCTGTTTGTTTAAGTTCAGCAGACGAACTGCCTCACCAATTTGCTCCACTGAGCATTGAGAATATGAGACCATTTGCTCGTTGGTTTTTATTTGCTCGGTGTGAAGCTGAGCAAAGAGCATCTTGACTTCATTAGAAGTGGCATAACGTGTGTTCGTAGCTGACAAAGTCTGAACTTGAGCTTGAAGAGCGTTGAGATGTTGAACAGTTGTCAGCTGGATCTCAGCCAGCTTGGCGATGGAATCCTGCTTAGCTTGCTGCGTTTGAAGGGTAATAATGACACTCAGCAAGTCCTTGAACCCCTTAACTTCGTTTAGAAGCAGAGTTACTTGGGAGAGCTGAGTTGTCTCAACAGTAGAAGACCCAGCAGCAGGAGGAGTAGTTTGTTGAAGGTCTTTGATCAAGGTTTGCACTGAGTCGATGATTCTTCTACCAGACTCAGTGGCATTCGAGTAGCTTAGAGAGCCTTCAACAACTTGCCTTGTTTCCTCAGTATGACCGGTTGTAAGAGGAGTCAGAGGAAGGACATGGTCAGTGACTGGAGGTAAGTTGTTATTATGCACTTGAGTTGAGTGTGGAAGTGTAAGATCGACAGAGATGTTGAGTGGATAAGAAGTAATCCGGATGCTGTCAGTTCTAACTAGGGCAGAGATGTTCTGGGTCAGCACGATGCTTGGAGTGACAGCATCAACAGGAATTGACTCCACTTGACTTGTAGAGTTAGAGGAAGCATTCAAGTTGGAGTGTTCCTTTGGTGAAGAAACAGAGGCTTGCTTTTCAAGAGAAGCCGGTGGAGTAGAGGATGCTTGTTTTCTGAAGAATTTAAGTTTAAGTGCAGAAGGATCCTTGGTCGGCTTTTGAATGACAAAGTCAGGGACAGTTGGTGGAACAAGAAGGTCAATGACTGACTTCTGACTTGCCTTAACTAATTTTCTTCTGCGAGGAGGAGGATAGTCAGCTTGGATATGTTCTCCTGAGTGAGAAGGAGAAGTTTCTTCTTGACCAGCATTAAGCTGGTCAGCTTGTTCTGGTTCATGATCAACATTGTGTTGGTCAAGTTCTTGTTCATTTCCAGCAGCCAACTCAGTATTACTCGGCTCAGCTTCAACCTCACTTGCTGTCTCCTCGGAGTCAACATCATTATTGTGCTCATCTTCTTGGTCCTCATCATATTCTTCTTCATCTAACTCTTCTTCCACTTGAGCGATGAACTGATCATCCAGTTGGATATCACTCTCTTGATGCTCAGCATCAGTTCCTTGACTTAAGTTGAAGTGAGAATCACTTGGATTGTGGAAGTCAGTGGGAACAGCATCGATAGGGGTCAGTGTTGACGATCTTTGCTTCTTTTGGGGTTGCTCATCAGCATCTGTTCTTTCCTCTATTTCAGGCTCAACTTGCCTGCTTCTCTTCTCAGCTGACTTAGGTCTTTCCTGACCTTGTACAGTAACTGACTTAGATTTCTTGGCCTGAGGCTCAGCTTTTTTGGAAGGAGTTCCATCAGCTTTCCTCTTTCAGGCAGCTGGAGCCTTAGTCCTTTTCCCTTTTTGGACAGTAGTCCCTTCAGCAGGCTGGGTTCCCTCAGCAGGCTGGACAGCAGCAAACTTCCCCTTCTTGATCGGTTGGTTGAATTTTAGGGCAACGAGGGAGGCAGCAGTGATTTCAGAGCCCTAAATCTTTTCCTCGTCAGCAAGATCGATTTGGTGGTCAAGAAGGATCCTGGTGATGAGCGATCCAAGCCTGAGAGTTCCAGTGCTCCTTTGGAAGCCAACAATTAAGAATACCGGCATGTTGATCGGCTTGTATATCAGCATATGTCATATAAAGCATTGCTCGAAGTTCGTTGCTGAGGTAGTGCAGTTGATCTTCGGATAAATGAAGTAGGTCAGCAGATAGTGAGCCATTTTCTGGTGCTGACCCATCAAGGTGCTGGAGATTTCTCCAGAGTGGCCAGCTGGTTTACAGAAGTTAACAGTATACCCAGTGCCATCCTGATCTTCAGATCTTCTTAGCTTCGCTCCCTTAGTTTTTAGCGTGAGCAGATTTCCGAGGTAGGTAGGGTTTATGAAGATGGTTTTCTCTTTAACCACCATTACTAGATGGTCCTGGTTATCGTCAGCAACACGAAGGTTGTGGTAGAACTCCCTAACTAGGTCAGGATAGGTGTGATCCCTGATGGAGAACAGCTCCGTCCAGCCGTTTTGTGAAATCCATTCACAGAAGGGTTGCTCAGTTTGTACGAATGCCTCAGATACCCATCTTAAGGGCTCAACCTTCCATTCTCAGACGTTTTCGAAGACCTTTGAATAGGTCCTGACTTTTGCAGGCTTGGCTTTAGCAGAGGAGGCTTGGCCAGCTTTGCCTTTGCTGGGCGTAGGAGGATTTCTAGATGGTTCATCAGAGCTGGGTTTAGAGTGACCAGCACCGGAAAGGTTAACAGAAACCTTAGTCATTGTTCGGAGAAGAAGGTCTGGAAGTCTTAGAGAGAGAATGAAATTCTTAGCCAGAAGAATTCGGTAAGCGTAAAAATAAAAAATGGGGATTTACCCATTATTTATAGAGGTGAAGTGTGGATCTTATCGAATCCATGTGTCAGTTTTGCCTCGGGATTGTCAACCGACAAAGATCCTGGCATTTATGACACATTCGGCGTATACGTCATCCTAGGTGGCTATTCGCGTGCTTTAGCATTAAGTGCAACGGCTTCAATTTACTCAGCATTTAGAATACTAAGCGTTTCATATTCTGAGTGGTCAGCTTTTATAAACCGATGATTTCTCAGTTTGAGATAATTACTCGGTGTGCACATTCACTCAGTGTTGATATTTATTTATTTGGTGTTAAGTACTCAACATAACAATCACTCAGCATGCATTTGCATAAATCATTCAGCATAGTAATTCACTCAGCATAAGTATATATTTAGAACATGAATTTACTGAAGAGGATTAAACATACCAATGGCTTCTCTCAGTATACTGAACTGCTCACGAGCCAATGGCTTTGTGAAGATATTGGCAAGCTGTTCATCCGTTGGGACAAAGGTCAGCTTTATCTCACCCTTGAGTACATGATCTCTTATGAAGTGATGTCGAATGCTGACATGCTTCATTCTGCTGTGCTGGATTGGGTTCTTTGACAGATCAATTGCACTTTTCTTGTCACATCTGACTTCAATTGTCTTTGTTTGAACACCATAGTCTTCCAGTTGTTGCTTAATCCATAGGACTGGGACAACACAGTGGCCAGCAGCAATGTACTCAGCTTCAGTGGTAGACAAGGCTACTGACGCTTGCTTCTTGCTGAACCAGGATACAAGACAGCTCCCTAAGAAGTGACATCCTCTAGAGGTGCTTTTTCATTCAAGCTTGTCCCGTCTATAGTCAGCGTCAGTGTATCCAACGAGTGTGAAATCATGAGTGTTGGGATACCATAAACCTGCGTTCACTGACCTTTGCAAGTATCTAAGGATTCTTTTTACAGCAATGTAATGAGATTCCTTAGGGTTAGATTGATATCTAGCACAGTAGCATACTGAGAACTGAATGTCCGGTCTACTTGCTGTTAAGTAAAGTAGAGAGCCTATCATACCTCGATACAATTTGCTGTCTACTGACTTACCATTCTCGTCAGTGCATAGGACAGTGTCAGTGCCCATAGGAGTGGATATTGGCTTACAATTTTCAAGATCATACTTCTTCAATATCTCCTTGGCATATTTAGCTTGGCTGATGAAGATGCCATTTTTGCCTTATTTAATTTGAAGTCCAAGGAAGAAGTTGAGTTCTCCCATCATTGACATCTCAAACTCAGTTTGCATTTGCTTGCTAAATTCCTTGCACATTGATTCGTTAGTTGCACCAAATATAATATCATCAACATAAATTTGAGCCAGCAGGGTATCTTTGCCTTGTTCCTGACTACATTCCCTTGCTCATCCAGTTTGTTACGGAAGACCCATCTTGTTCCAATGGTCTTCTGAGTCCTTGGATGTGGCACTAACTCCCATACATCATTTCTTCGGAACTGATCAAGTTCCTCTTGCATTGTGCTCATCCAGAATTCATCTGGCTCAGCCTCAGCGAAGTTCTTTGGTTCCTGAACTGAGACGAACGCAACGTTGCTGAGGTACCTTCTGAGTTGATTCCTTGTCATCACGGTATTCCCAGCAGAATCAAGGATTGCACTCTCTGAGTGTCCTCTTGGAATCCTTATCTCCTTAGGTAGATTGATGTCTTGTGCTGTCTGTGTTTCAACAATCTCTGCAGGAGTAGATAGGTCAGTGAAAACAATCTTAGGTTCACTCTTACTCTTGGTCAGCCTTTTAGTGAATGACTCAGCAGCTGGTTCTGGGTCAGTGGTTACTGAGTGTGGATCATCCTCGGTCAGCGGCTGGTATCTACCTGCAGGGTCAGTTTCATCGAACTCTACATGTATTGACTCTTCTAAAGTTTGAGTTCGTTTATTGAAAACTCTGTATGCTTTGCTGTTTGTTGAGTAGCCTAAAAAGATAGCTTCATCAGCTTTGGAATCAAACTTAGCTAAGCTATCTTTGGTATTCAAAATAAAACATTTACAGCCAAAGGCACGAAAGTATCCAATATTGGGCTTTCATCCTTTCCAAAGCTCATAGGGGGTTTTCTTTAGTATAGTTCTAACAAGAGCCCTATTAAGAATATAGCACGCTGTGTTAACAGCCTCTCACTAAAAATACTTTGGAAGCATATGCTCATCCAGCATTGTCTTGGATATTTCAACCAAAGTTCTGTTCTTCCTTTCTACAACCCCATTTTGTTGAGGTGTTCTAGGAGCAGAGAAATTATGGTCAATGCCGCTGGCTTCACAGAATTCAACAAACTTTTGGTTTTTGAATTCTCCACCATTATCACTTCGGATGTGAGCCAATTTTAGGTCTTTGTCATTTTCAAGTTTTCTAACCAAGTTTGAAAATGTCTCAAAGGTCTCATCCTTGCTACTCAGCAAGATGACCCAAGTGTACCGAGAGAAGTCATCTACAATGACCAAGGAAAATCTTCTTCCACCCAGACTCAGCGGCTGGACTGGACCGAAGAGATCCAAGTGTAGTAATTCTAACGGACGCTTAGTTGAGACAATATTTTTGCTATGAAAAGATTGTTTGGTTTGTTTTCCAGCTTGGCAAGCGTGGCATAATTTATCTTTTTCAAACTTAAGCTCAGGCAATCCCTCAACCAATTGCTGTCTTGCTAATTTGGCCAGGAGGTCCATGCTGACATGCCCAAGTCTCCTGTGCCATAGCCAGGAATTTTCTTCCTTTGAAACTAAGCATACAGTTTTTGAAAACTTTTTCTCTAAGTCTAGCATAAAGACATTATCAATGCGATGGGCAGTTAAGATTAACTCATTTGTTTTACCCTCATATATTTTACATCCAGTAGCATCAAATATAACTTTTCTCCCATTGTCACATAGCTGAGCCACGCTGAGTAAGTTATATTTGAGTCCGCTGACTAGGGAGACTGACTCAATAGTAGGATTACCTCCGATGGTTCCTGACCCTACTATTTTACCCTTTTTGTTGTCTCCGAAACTTACGCTTCCTCCTCGTTTACGCTCAAATGCGATGAATTGAGTTTCATCACCAGTCATATGCCTCGAGCATACGCTGTCAATATACCACATCTTTGACTTCTCAGCACACCTCAAGCTTACCTGCAATGTAATCAGTTTCCTTTAGGTACCCAATTCTTTTTGGGTCCTTGCTTGTTAGGTTCAACAGGTAAAGCATCATATTTTATCTTATGGCGGCATACATGGACAGTATGGCCATTCTTTCCACAGAAGTCACAGCTGACCTTCTGTTTAGGATTTTTCACTGACTTGTCAGCACCCGAGTGCTGAGCCTGCCAGCACACCTTTGTGGTGTGTCCTCTCTTCCCACAGAAGTCACATTGGACATTCCACTGAGGATTACTTCTCTGCTGACTAGTACCTGGGTACACAGTGTTCAGAGGAATATTTCTTTTGTTTGGAACCTTTAGTTGGTTCTGAATAGTTGTGACGTCCTTTCTCAGTTTCTTGGAATCTGATTGGACCTCCGAGATAAACTTATGCATAATGTCCATATTACTATGCAAAGTTGAGTTGTCTTGGAGAAGGTATCGAAGGTCACTCAGTTTGACCTCCTCAACCTTATCACAGCGCCTGCTGAGTGCTCTAATCTTTTTATTACACTTTTTGACAAGTGCGTAGAGGTCACTCAGGGCATTAATCATTTCATTTCTGAGCAGGGGTAGTGAGATTACCTTATTTGTTTGCTCCTCATCGTCGGATGCAATGGAGTGGTCAGTATGCTCAGAAATGCACGGCTCAGCATTCTCGTCAGCCATAAAACAAATCTTTGCTGACTCAGTGGCCTCAGCGTCTGTTGATGAAGACTCATCAGTGTCGCTCCATGTAGCCACCATTGCCTTCTTACCGCTCTTTCTATCTTTCCTCAGCTTGGGACAGCTGGATTTGATATGGCCAGTTTGATGACATTCAAAGCATGTTATGGGCTTTGAGCTGTCTTTCTTGTATTTGCTGTCGCTGGACTCAGCATTATACTTATCAAACTTCTTGTAAGACTTCTTAGAATATCTGTCATTCTATCTGAACAGCCTTTTCATCTTTCTTGTGAACATGGCCATCTCCTCATCGTCTGCTGAGCTCCCGTCAGTGGAGTCAGCTTTCATGACAAGAGACTTTTGCTTTTTGTCCTCAGACTTTTCCTTCACCGCGAAGTTCTTCATAGATAACTCTTGGGTCAGCAGTGAGCCGATGAGTTCATCATACTTATAGGTGGATAAGTTTTGAGCTTCATCGACAGCAGTCTTCTTTGCTTGCCAGTCTTTAGGAAGACTTCTGAGAATCTTCTTGACTTGTTCTTCCTCAGTGAAGATTTTCCCAAGTCTATTGAGCTCATTTATGATGTTTGTAAATCTTGCATTCATGTCTGAAATGCCTTCATCATTGTTCATCTCGAACAGCTCGTACAGTCTCATCTGCCGGTTCACCTTGGACTCCTTTACTTTGTTGGTTCCCTCATAGGTGACTTCCAGCTTCTTCCAGATCTCTTGCGCCGACTCACAACCTGAAATTTTGTTATATTCTGCAGCATCGAGCGCACAGTGAAGGATATTAATAGTCGAATCATGATTTTGAAGCTTCTTGAGATCATCCTCTGTCCATTTGGCCTCAGCTTTTACAACTGTTTGGCCAGCCACAACTTCGACAGGTACAAATGGGCCTTGGACTATAGATAGACAGACACTCATATTTGTAGCCTGAATGAAATCTGAGTTGTAAGGTTTCCTGGGAGAAATCGAGTGCTGTTTTCAGACATGGTGGGGATCAGCTCTAGGTTGTTAAACCTTTCTCAGTGAGCTTGTTAAGCTCTGATACCACTTGTTGGTCCCTTATAACGTTACAAGTATAGTTCCAAGGGGGGGGGGGGGTTAGGAACTATTTAAACTTTTTTCGACGTTAAGTCTGAATTCTTTTTCTTTGAAAAGATTTGGACAGCGCGTTGAGTGAATTAAGACACTAGCTTAGTCAACTGGTGACTAAGTCAGCTTCTTTCGTTGAGTCAGGAGATAGCATTAAGAGTCTATTCCTGAACTCAGATACTCAGTATGAACAACTCAGCGTGACCTCTTTACTTGGTCAGTTTTGTTTTAAGCAAGCAATTAATATACTAAGGAGTTTAAGGTTAGAAAGATGTTACTCAGCAGATTTATCCAGGTTCGGCCTCTAAGCCTACGTCCTGTCCCCGGAACACGTTCCGAGCTTTCGAATCCTCTACTGAGCTCTTTAAAGATAGAGCCTCAAACCTTTTAGAATCTTAGCAACTGAGTATAACAAGAGTACCTTCCTCTATACCTCTACTCAATCCTAATCACTCGCTGAGTACTATAACCGAGTACTCAGCTTCTCCTTTCTAATCTTTAGAAATGATAAATGTTTGTCCTAAACAATGATTGCTAAGACACCTTAGATGATTGAATAATCACTCTAGACTTTTACACAAAAGATATGAAATTTAGTGTAAGGTTGCTTTGCTTTTTCTTTGCAGAACTTTGCGTAGAGATTTGGTCAGCGTAATGGCTTGATCAAGTTCTGTATAGAATGAAGCTTCTGATGGCACTATTTATAGAGACGTCTGGACATCAGTCATTTCGAATTTCGAAATAACCGTTGGAGGGAAACGGCTTTCTGTCGTTGTCATCCTATCTTGCTCAGAGCTCTCGGCCAATCAGATTTGAGTATCTTCTGTCCTCGGTCAGCTTTTGGTCAGCTTGGCAGAATGTCTCTCCTTTTATGGTAAGGTCAACTAGACAGCATTCTGTGTCTTTTGAACTTTACCCAAAGTAGTAACACTTTGTCTGGAAGTTGTTCCTAGCCAGCTGCTGTCTTGTACTCTTTGTCGAATCAACTCAGCAGCTTCGTTCCGAAGTTACTCATCGAAAGTCTTCTAGATCCTTCTTCCGCTGAGCTGCGTTTTGTACATAACGACGACGTTTTGACATACGCGGGCTGAGTTGCCTTAACCTGTTTGACTTGGGCTTTGACTTCCGTATTGGGCTTAGGCCATTTAATCCTTGTGTCTTATAAACAATTTAACTCAATATTGAACAAACACATTAGTAGAATAAATCAAAGCATTTAAACTTAGTGTGTTTAGAATATTATACTTAAACAATTTTGTCAAATCAAAATTATGTGGAAAGGTGTTTCAATAGGAGGGCCCATCAGTAAGTTGTGTTTTTACACCCTAACTTTTTGCACATATATTTTATGGTTTTAGATGCAATGTTGGAACATATTGCATAATTTAAGTGTGAGGAGGAGGGGTAGACAAACTTACAAAAATTTGTATAATTTTTAAATTTTTGTTGCGTCGTGTCTAGTTTAGTTTAACGTTTTCGGGTTTTATTTATGCTTTATTTATGTTTTTGCATGTTTAGGACCTAAAATCGTGAACCTGCTTCGAATCTAAACTTCGTTATTTGTTTTTAAGGGCTGAGAACCGAATCTAAGATTGCATGACAACTAGTTTAGGTGTAGGTCACAATCTCTGTATCTGTAAAAACATGAGCTAAAGTTTGCATTTAGACCCTACTTTTGAAGAAATGCTAAAATCATTACTTAGGTAGATAACTTAAGAATTGAAGGCATGTGATATTAAACTTGAGTTTGGGGAGAACTAGTAAGCACAAATTTGAAACCCAAGAACTGTGAGTTGAATTTGAGCCCAAGAGCGAACATCAAAAAGCTCTTTTTCTTGACATTTTTGTGTGAATGCTTTGACTTGTGAAAAGATTACAGATTTTGCACCTAATACTAAATTGAACCTACATGCAATGATTTGAGATGATAAACGATGAATCAGACTCATTAGAACTAACCTTTTCTTTACCCTATTCCTTTCTTTTTCATCTACTCTAGGAAGCCCCTTTGAGCCTGTATTTTGTAGCTTGTAGTTTTTCTTTCGTTCTAACTCAATTTTTGCAAACCATTACTTGGTTTGTTACTTAACCCGAGTTTTTGCAAAGCTCACATTGAGCCTTTGTTTTCTTCTAGCGCTTTATCTTTGTTTATGGCATCATAGTAGCAACCAAAAGGCTAAGAAGTGAATGAGCATTACTACCCAAAAGAAAAAGAAAAATAGAAAAGGAAAATAAAAGAGGCGAACAAAAGAGGGAGAACTCTATCTCCCAGTTCTTAAAATTAAAACGTCTCAGAAAAATATATGAATAAAAAGCTCAATCACTTCACAATTTGCTAAAGCCATTTTGAACTTTGTTTTTCTAGCGCTAGAACTCCTAACCTTTTGTACCTTTAACCCTCTAACAACATTTCAACCCCAATTCGAGGCTGTTTTTGATATCATCGGAGTCATATAGCATAGTAGAGGAACTCGAATGAACATGCAAAGTCAACGTAATCCTAAGCAAGAACATAAGCCGGGAGTAAGCACTTTAGCCACTAAAATTATGTGAATCGAGTAAACTACCTATGGTGAGGTGTTTTACTTAGCTATCGCCTTAAGCTCGTTTAATTAAACATGTATCCTTTTCTTAAATGTATGACCTATGATAATTGAAATGAGGCTTTTGGATATCGTGTCTCTACTTTGTACTTCCGAATGCATGCAACTACAGATGCTCGAAATTGTGTCAAAGCACCTAGTAAAACCAGGAGATTTCCTAGCTTGCTTGTGATTGCGGGTTTAGTATTTTAGTTTACTTGGGGACAAGTAAAGTTTTAAGTGCGGGGAGGTTTGATAGGGGTCAAAAACCCATATCTTTGGGTACGGTTTTAGGACGTTTTTTAGCGTTATTTTATGAATAAGCGAGCAATTCTCGCATTTATATGCTTTTGTGTGAGTTAGTTAGAAATTGTATATGTTCTATTTATGTTTCATTGTTTAGGCTCGTTTTCTGATCATTTTAGGCAAATATGGCCAAATTAGCATGTACGTTAAATTTTCATTACCTTTTGTAGCTAATTGATCCGCCAAAAGTCGCACCAAACGAAGTGTTTACTCAAAATGAGCGATTGGCCGGTCAATTCAGCCTCGGAACTGATGTTATTTGGAGTTTTCGTTCATGTGCAGGCTAAAACAGGAACGAGTTCGGGTGAAAGTTGCATTTCGGGACATCCAGCAATCGCGTAAGGCGTTTTGGGCATTCCCTTTCGTCGAAATAGCCTTTTTGGGGCCGGATCGGCGAGCTGGCATTGCCAGCCCGTCAAGCAGGCCCTTAAGGGGCCAGCTCAGGCGAGCAAGAGGCCAGCTTGCCGAGCTGTCTCGCCTAGCTCGGCGAGCTGCCCTGCGGCAATCAGTCAAAAGACTGATTCCCGATCCCACGATGCCACGATCGACCCCACGTCTTCCCACCTGCAAAAGGTTACAAATTAGGTCAGAAAGAGGGCCTGTACCACGTCTATGAATAGGAATTTCCAATTGTAAATTAGATATCTTTCATTCTTGTAAATTACTTTAGCTTTTCACCCTTGAAGAATCCTCTCCACCTCCTCCATCTCCTTCAACCTCCATTGAAGAAGCTCCGAAGTCCCGTCCACCAAGGATTATTCAAGGTCCGTCCTTAAGTCCTAGGAATCTGGCTGCATGGTAGACAGGTTCCCTGAAAGGGATTTTCTTATCTCCTTTATCTAATTATGCTTTTATCCCTTGATAAAGTCTATGAATCCTAGGCTAATTGTATCTTGTGACAATGTTCTTCCTCTTTAATGATATTTTAGCTCTTATTTTTTTCAATGATTTATTTATTTAATCTTTGTCTTATTCTTTATTCAATTGGTTTAACTCATTCAAAAGCCCCAAAATCTAGTTGGCACATATTGTTAGCTGAATCTGACCTAGTCAGAGCCTAGGAGATTGACGACCTCTTAGTTGATTAAGCCCAAATTATTGACCCTTAGACCTAGTTTCGGCCTTACAAGGGAATCACACACTAAGGACTTCAGGAGGGTAAGTAGGGTTAATCGCCTTGAATACAAGTGACTTAGATTAGGTTTTTAATCAATTGACCTAATAACCTATCTTCATTATTATCGTTCATACCATGTTCCTTCGGGTAATTGCATTAGTGAAAGATCACTTAGGAGTAGAATAACTTAATTAGGAGTAAAATAACTTAGTTAGAATTAGAATAACTTAGCTAGAAGTAGAGTAATTCAACTAGGAGTAGATTAACTTAATCAAAACCAACTCAAAACCCACACAGCCTAGATAACACCTGAGACCTAGTAGCTCGATACTTGCAGGAATAAATCCTGTGGATTCGATACCTGGACTTTCTAGATTTTATTACTTGATAACGACGGGGTACACTTATCCCTTAGTGAGTCTTCAACGGAAGACGCATCAGCAGTCAACGCGGTGGAGAATGAAAACACAATCGAATTGTGGCATAGACGCCTCGCACACATGCTGATGCTCGCAAAATGTATGGCAGTTAATAGAACAAGTGTATCCTATCGCAACAAGTAGTAATGTGCTAAGCACGAGATCGAACCATAAAGACTATTTGTTAGAATTAGTAAATCTACCTAGAGTGATCTAATTATTTAGAAGGTTGAATAATAGTTTGGGTTTTGAATAACTAATTAATTAAATGAATTGAAATAACAAAATAAGCAATAAAGTGAACAATTAACAGGGTAGAAGGTGAATTAATGGAAGGTACAATCCAGGATGAGGAATCCTTTGATTAAATCCTATGTATTGGTTTAGGGAGTTTAGACTTATGTTTTATCAGTGATTGATAGTAATTGCCCTAATAAAAAAATAAATGTGATCAAGATTTATCTAACCTTTTCATATGCATTCAGCTAACGGCTTGGCTTGATTAGACATATAACTTAGGGCATGTAAAGCATTAGGTTCTTTGAAGAAATATTGTTTTTCAAAAAAACAATATTTCTTCAAAGGAACATCCAAAGACCGAAATTGTATCTTATTTATCAAAACCAATCAAAACTTGTTGGTAATAGTTGATGAATTTATTAGGAAATGAAATCTTATATTTAAAGTAAAATATTGGGATAAATTGTACATAATCCAGTACATTAAAATACACCATATCATAACAAAAGTTGACTCCTTTAATTTTGGTTATATTTTCTATTTATAAATTTGATTATGAATTCTGTTCACAAATTAGTTGGTTAATTTGTGGCTAAAAATAATTAATTCCATAAATATAGGTACCACCTGCTTATAAAAAGAAGCAGAAACAATATCATCAAACACCAAAAAAGAAACAAGGCTGGCAAAATAAACCCTTGTTCTTCAGAGCCAGCCATATTCAAAAATAAAGAATAAAAAATAAAAAATAAGCCATTGATGGTAAATAATTAAAGAGGGACAAAAAGAAAATAAAAAAAACAAAATAAAATGGGCAGTATTCAAGTATCAATACCATATGGTTTAGTTGCATTTTTGATCATTTTTTGCAGCAACTTTAAGCCCAGCTTTAGCCACGGTAAAGACAAGAATACGCAACGACGCATCGACGATACTCATTGGCGAGAAGCTGTCGGAACTTGGTACGGTCCCCCTACTGGCTGCGGAAGTGATGGTAATTTTTATAATTATCTATTAATTAATTAATTATCGTGAATAATTAGATTCGTGATTAATTTAATAATGGATGGATGCAGGAGGTGCTTGTGGATATGCAAAAGCAGTTTCAGAACACCCCTTTAATTCTATGATTACTGCCATTAGTCATAATCTTTATAAAGAAGGAAAGGGATGTGGTGTATGTTATCAGGTAATTAAGCTCGAGACGGAGCCGTAAAATAAATACGCGACAATCAATGAATATATTTGTCGCTCTTGTTAAATCCATGACAAATGCTCAATAAAATGAAATTATCATGTTCACGACGGATATTACCGGTAATATAATATCTTTTATATCTTCCGAAAATTAAGAGTGAGGGTCCCTCTAGCGCAGGGGTGGAATTACAAGGTATTGTAGAGGGGCCATTGGCCCCCGACTCTAGAGAGAAAATAACAAAAAAAATATTGATTTCTCAACAGATTTTTCCATGATAAACATAAAAATTTCGTCGGCAACTTCATTGGTTTCAAAATTTGTGAGAAATTTGGCATTAATGACGGAATTTGTTTTCGTCCTGGTTCTTAATCCTTTTTTTTTGTTCCTTCTAAATATTTGTCGCTTTTGTTATTGTTGTTATAAATGAATGTAGGTAAAATGTAAAAACAATCCATGTTGTTCAGAAAAACCAGTTAGAGTGATTGTGACAGATCTTTGTCCAGAATGTCAACACAATCATTTTGATTTGAGTGGTACAGCTTTCGGTGCCCTTGCTAAACATGGTGAGGAAGACAATCTTCGTAAGTCTGGAAAACTCCAATTAGAGTTCACAAGGTATGTAATATAAATACATATATACAATTTTTTTACATGGATCAAAGTCATTCTAATTTTGATGGATTGGGTCTTAAATTTTTATTTCAATACATTAAAACCAATATTTTTTTATTTTTATTTTTTATATCATTAAGCTTTTAATAATTAGAAAATCAGCTTTAAATATAAAACTTGTTTAATAGAATATTATTCATTTCTTTTATATTCAAAAAATTTGGTTTAACAGTTCAAAAAATAATATTTTTTTATATATGTATATAGAAAAACTATAAAACTTTATTTACAACCGTAAAAATTTACAATTTCCAAATAATTAAATGAATTTTTTTTTAAATTAATAACTAAATGAATTAGATGTTCACACAAACAAAACAAGTTATTGGAGTCTTATATGATGAAATAAAAGATTTGGCGCCCAATCCATTAAAATAATAATGATTAGAGGCTTCGTAATACTTTTTGCCTTGGATTGATAGGTCGGGCTGAGGGGACTCGACTGAGGCCCAATGGACTTTTGTCTAATATATTATATATAATAAAAAATTAAATTTTTTTCTTAATTATAAATATTAATAGAGTACAATGGGTCAAACTATCCTATTTTTACAAATCTCAAAACCATCTTAAAAATAAGTGGCCTTTTACGGTTTTAGGCCAGGTCGAATCTAATGTGAATTCCCTTATCCAACCTGGCCCGACTTATCGAATGCCGACTACACGGATATCCAAACATGTGAACAAGTATATTTTTGGCTAATATATTAATTAATGATACAGGGTTGAATGTGACTATTCAACAAAGAACGTAGATTTCAAAATAGATGCAGGATCAAATCCATATTATTTAGCGTTTGTAGTAGAATACGCAGAAGGAGATGGCGATGTATCAAAAGTATACGTAAGGGATTGTTTGGCAAAACCAGATGATTGGACGCCTATGGTACGCTCATGGGGTGCACTTTGGAAGTATAATTCCCCAACTGAAATGCGTCCTCCTTTTTCTGTTCTTCTTAAATCTCGATATTCTGGAAGCGTTTTGGTTGCTGAAAATGTTATTCCTAAAGATTGGGTTCCTGGTAAAACTTACGCTTCCTTAGTCAATTTCAAAGTTTAATTTTATTCATTCTTCTTATTTCAATTAATTATTCATTATGTTTATATTTTTAGATTAGGTAGCATTTTCTAGTTGGAGTATAATATGTAAATTCCAGCTAATTATATATATGTATATACATTTATCTTTTGTTTTAATTATTATAATTATTATTATCTATTCTAATGGTATAAAAAAAATATAATGTATGAGAAAACTGAAAACTGAAAAATTTAAAATATATGATTTTTTTAACTTCTTGTTATTAATATATATATATATAGGAATAAAAATGAAATTGAACTTTAATTAAATAATTTGTGTAATATTTATTTTTATATATTTAAATTCTTAATAAAAAGTTTACTAGTGGAAGTTTTAATTTAGAGAGGATTCATTAAAGGATACTCGGATCGAAAAAATCGGATAAACTATAAAAAAATTACTATTGAAAATATAAAATAAAAAGACCAATTTGTTTATTGAAATGAATGAGAAAATTTTAGATATAAAGTTCAACTAATATATTTATATTTATTATAATTATAATTATATTACATTTATATTTATTAAAAAATACTATCAATGATAATTACATGTGTTATTATTTATATAATACATTTGTATAAAAATTTGTATAATACATTTGTATAAAACTTTGCATGACAACTAAAAACTCATTGTTACCTACATTATATTATACAAATAAAAACATAGTAGTAAATAATATCTGATATTAATTTGAAATCCCAATTAAATGAGGGATCATTTGTGTAATTTGTAAATATTAAAAAAATATATAAATCATTAATTGGGGTAACACCGAATTCGGCGCCACCCTCATATTTCAAACAACAGCATTCACAACATTGAATGTTGTTGTTGGTTGTTGGTGACCCTTGACAGTATAAAATGCCAAGGATTACCAGATTATATGATTGTGAGGGAGTATAATAATAATTGAGAGAGTGAAGGCAGACGAGAGTTCTCAAAATTGAGAGAGTTGAGTGATTTGAGGGTAGTCTAATTATTTCCGGGAAGAGACAAAATAGTAAGAATATTATTTTAGGGAATTTCCGGAAAATACCTGAGTGCTACTATTTTGGTCTTATCTCATTGTAACTCTAGAAAGTTTCTAGAGAACGCCCTCTTTGTACGCCTACTATTTTATAGTGGCAGAATTTATTCTCAAGCTTGTTCGTGGACGTAGTCTGTAAGGGCGAACCACGTTGGTGGGCGTTAACAAGGAAAGACATTTTGGTTTTGATTGACTTGCATATCGAAATAATGGAGCACTATCGAAATAAAAAGAAAGACTTGCATATGGTTTTGATTGACTTGGAGAAGGCATGTCATAAGGTGCCAAGAAAAGTACTTTGGTGGGCGTTAACAAGGAAAGGCATTTTGCGAAAATATATTGACATCATAAAGGACATGTATGAGGGAGCATGCACGAGTGTATGTACCAGTGTTGGAAAGACTGAAAAGTTCCCTATTACGATTGGAGTGCATCAAGGTTCTGCACTAAGCCCATTTCTTTTTTCCATCGTTATGGATGAACTAATGAGTTCACTTCAAGATGGTATACCATGGTGCATGTTGTTTGCAGATGATATTGTGTTGGTTGATGAGACGAAAGAAGGCATGGAGAGGAAGTTGGAACTATAAAGATAAACTTTAGAATCTAGAGGCTTTAAGTTGAGCCGAAGTAAGACAGAATATTTGGAGTGTAAGTTTAACGGAGATAGGAGTAGGGAGGCAGGGACAATCACTCTAGATGGGAGAGCTGCTCAAGCATCGGATTGCTTCCGGTATTTAGGATTTATTATCCAAACGGATGGAGAAGTAGATGGAGATGTTGCTCATAGGATTAAATCGGGGTGGGCAAAGTGGAAGAGTTCTATGGGTTTCCTTTGTGACCCCGGCATGCCTAATAGATTGAAGGGAAAATTCTACCACACGGCAATCAGACCAGCATTGTTATATGGTACGGAGTGTTTGACAGTCAAATGATAGCTCCCATTTGTATAGGGTTTTTAGGCCCCTTTTAGCTTCCTTTTGCTTTATTTCCTTTTAATTTCAGTAGCATTTTATTATCTTTTAGTTTAAATTAGCAATTTCCCTTATTTTTGGCATTTTCGGTGTTTTCAGGGATTTTCAGGGACTTTTCGTGCATTTCCGAACCAGACCAAAGCCCATTGGGGAATTACCGGACTTTTCAGGGACCATCGAAGCACTTTGGGATTCATTAGGAACCATTAGAGCATCTTTCGGAAGCCCAGGGACTCAAAAGGATAAAAACCAGAGTTTAATCCCCCAAATGGGACCTATCTCGACGAGACACAGGCTGTCTCGTCGAGACAGGCCCTCGTCTCGTCGAGACAGGCCTTGTCTCGACGAGACGAGGCGGGGGAAGGCGCGCCTGCGCCTTCCCCTTTGCTGAAATCCGCGAATATTAAGCCCAAAATCCCATTAAACACTTTTTAAATGCCATTTTTTACCCCTGAGGCATTAGGGTTTCCTTCCTAACTCTTTAAATAGGGAGCTAATCCTAATCTTTCAGGGGGGATTAGCCACTTAATAAATCGGAGAGCCGCTAGGGCTTTCTCTCCTCCACTATGTAGATTTAGCTTTTATTTCAGTTTTATTTTCTTGTTTCTAGGTTAGATTTATTTTCAGTTTTTATTTTATTCAAGAACAATTGATGGGAGAAGTTCCTCATCTTCTATTTTTGTAATCAGAATCGGCAAAACGGGTTCTAGATTTCTCTCTTTCCCTTTTATCTTTTACGATTATATTCAATTGAAGATGTTTTTCCATTATTCCTATTTTCCTATTGCTATGATTGGTTTGTCTATGAACTGATCTCCATCCAATTTGGGATGGGGATGAAATTGATTATATGAATATGTATGATTAGGGATCTAGGACCTTTGATTGATCCGTTTATGCATGCTTAATGCCTAGATATTGTTAGGAACGAGATTTATGCTAGAGTGAACATTGATAATGATCAACTATCCTGTTTATGTATATAATGTGCCTAATGCCTGTGACCCTGACATTAAATAGGATTATAGATAGATGAGAACCTGACCACGGAATCGTCTATACTGAACTTATGTAAATCTGACTTCGCTAGAGACCACTAGGAATGAGGCTTTGTGGCTGGGCTACGGCTTTAGCCTTAGTTGTCAATAAACCTAATGCTTTGCATGACCTAGGGTATATGCCTAATCAAGCCGTCACCCGAATGCATGTGAATAGGAAGGACAATACTGATCATATTAGTCTTTCACTTAGGACAATTACCTTCAATCATTGGTAAAACACAAATCTGAACTCCCTAAACTCATACATAGGATTTAATCAAAGAATTCCTCAGCCTAGATTGTGCCAACCATTAATTCACCTTCTACCCTGTCAATTGTTCACTTTATTTTGTTATGTTAATTTCCTTTAATTCAATTAGGTAATCAGACAAAAACCCAAACATTTATCCAACCATCTAAACAATTAGATCATTCTAGGTAGATTTACTAGTTATAACGAATAGTCTTTGTGGTTCGATCTCGTGCTTAGCACAATATTACTTGTTGCGATAGGATACACTTGTCCTATTAAATGCTATATATTTTACGAGCATCATGAAACACTGTCACATTCATAAAATGTCAGTGGCGGAGATGCATATGTTGAGATGGATGTGTGGTCATACGAGAAAGGATCAGGCGAGTAATGAAATAATTAGGACAAAGGTAAGGGTTACAGCTATTGAGGATAAAATGAGTGAAACCCGATTAAGGTGGTTTGACCAGGTAAGACGAAGAGTGCTTGATGCGCCGGTTAGGAGGACTTAAGAGTGGCAAAGGGATGTAGTGGTGAGGGGTAGGGGAAGACCTAAGCAAATTTGGAGGAGGGTGATCGATAGTGATATGAGCTTATTGGGGATTGAGGAAAATATGGTAGTGGATAGGACAGAGTGGAGGGAGAGAATTTGTGTCGCTGACACGACTTGATTTTATGGTTTTATATGATGGTTCATGTTAGCCGATCCCGAATCATTTCGGGACTAAGGCTCTATTGTTGTTGTTGTAAATATCGAGACGGTACTTCTCTCGCAGACCACTTGAATGAGTTCCAAAGGATCGTGGATCAACTTTCCAGTATGGGGCTTGAAAATGAGCTCACTGCTTTACTTACGCTGGGTTCCTTACCAGAGTCATGGGAGACTCTAAGAATTTCACTTCCAAATTCAGCACCAGATGGCAAAATTTCCATAGAGTTTGTCAAAAGTGGAATTTTAAATGAAGATATGCGGTGCAGGATGCAAGGAGCCTCTACACCACAATCAGATGTTCTGGTTGTAAATTCCAGAGGAAAGAGCGAAGCTATAGGATCCAAAGATAGAGGCAAAAGCAGAGGAAAATCCAACAAGTATGCCAACGTTGAGTGCCATCATTGGAAGAAAAAAGGCCACATTAGAAGATTCTGCAAGAAGCTCGAGCAAGAGAAAAGCAAAGGCAATGAAGAGAAGAGAGATGACAATACCGATGACGAACGAGAAAATGTTGTTGCCGAGTTCAACATTGTCTACAATGCTGATATTATCAATCTTGTAACCCAAGAGACTAGTTGGGTGATTGATAGTGGTGCTACTATTCATGCCACGCCTCGAAGGGAATTTTTCTCATCTTACACACCAGGAGATTTTGGTGTTGTAAGGATGGGAAATGACAACTTCTCCAAAGTTGTGGGAAAATGTGGCGTTCACCTAGAGGCTGAGAATGGCATGAAGTTAGTATTGAAAGATGTCAGGCATGTTCCAGATATGTGCCTGAATCTGATCTTTGTAGACAAGCTTGATGAAGAAGGCTTCCGTAATACCTTCCGCAATGGCCAATAGAGGCTCACCAAAGGTTCGATGGTGGTTGCAATAGGTAGAAAGTACTCAAGGTTGTATCTTATACAGACAAAGCTCTCACAAGAAGTGGTCAATGCGGCGGAGAATGAAAACACAATCGAATTGTGGCATAGACGCCTTGCGTACATGCTGATGCTCGTAAAATATATGGCAGTTAATAGGAAAAGTGTATTCTATCGTCACAAGTAGTAATGTGCTAAGTACGAGATCGAACCACAATGACTATTTGTTATAATTAGTAAATCTACCTAGAGTGATCTAATTATTTAGAAGGTTGAATAATAGTTTGGGTTTTGAATAACTAATTGATTAAATGAATTGAAATAACAAAATAAATAATAAAGTGAACAATTAAATAGGTAAAAGGTGAATTAATGGAAGGTACAATCCAAGATGAGGAATCCTTTGATTAAATCCTATATATGGGTTTAGGGAGTTCAGACTTATGTTTTATCAGTGATTGGTGGTAATTGCCCTAACAAGAAAGACAAATGTGATCAAGATTTATCTAACCTATTCATGTGCATTCAGCTAACTGCTTATTAGGAATATAACTTAGGGCATGCAAAGCATTAGGTTCTTTGGCAACTAAGGCTGAAGCCATAGCCCAGCCACGAAGCCGCACTCCTAGTGGTCTCTAGCAAGGTGGGATTATACAAGTTCAGTATAGATAATTCCATGGTCAAGTGCTTACCTATCTATAATCCTATCTTTGTCATGTTATAGGCATTAGACACAAATATATACATAAAGCAGGCTAGTTGATCGTCATCGAGTCTCATTCTAGCAATAATCCTATTCCTAACAACTTCAAGGCATTAAGCATGCATAATCTGATCAATTAAAGGTAAACACATAAACCCTTTGTCCCTAATCATACATAATCATATAATCAATCTTATCCCCATTCCAAATTGGATGAGGATTAGTTCATAGAAAAATTAATCAGATAGGCAAGGCAAATATGAACAATGGAAAATATCTTTAATTAATTATAAAGATAAAAGATAAAACGAAAAAAGACAAATCTAGAACCCGTTTTGTATCTACATTGTGAATGATGGCCCTTGATACAAGTGAGATATCTCCCTATTTATAGTGTTAGGGAGAAAACCCTAATGTCACATGGGCAAAATAGACAATTACATAGTGTTTTAGTGCGCCTCAAAGCCCAAATCCGCACATTCCAGCAAAGGGGAAGGCGCTGGTGCGCATTTCCCTGCCTTGTCTCATCGAGACAAGGAGTGTCTCGACGAGACAGGTCCCAATTGGGGCGATTTTGCTCCGGCTTTTGTCTGTTTTAGGTCCCTAGACTTCCGAAAGATGCTTTAATGGTCCCTGATGAATCCCAAAAGTATTTTGATGGTCCCTGAATAGTCCGAAAATGCTCCAATGGGATTTGGTCTGGTTTAGAAATGCTCGAATAGTCCCTGGAAATCTCTGAAAACACTGATAATTTCATAAATAATGGAAAATACTAAATTTAACTAAAAACTATCAAATTAATACAAAAGCTTAACTAAAAGCTAATTAAATCAATCTAAATTACTCCTAAAAACTCTATAAAATAGGGATCTATCAACCTCCCCACACTTGAATCTTGCTTGTCCTCAAGCAAGACAGAATTCAAAACAGAGAAAAATCAACAAATAGCTCTCGTACAAAAACAAGAATCTACTGCACTTTATTATCCACAACAGTTCATACTACTCATTTTGCAATTAAAAACATAATGAACCTCAGATGAGTCTCCAAAACTGATTAATTGGTTTTATCAATCAACACTTTATGAAAACGAAAGAATAGAGCTAAAATTGATAGCTCACAATTGGTCACTCTAACGCTCAAGTGTTTGGGTGTAAAAGCTTTATTTGTAAACGCTCTACATTTTTATTGCACAAAGTGGTCACGTTGGGATCATCCATCTGGTCAAAATTAATGCGTTAAAATTAAACAAGATCATAGATCTTTAAGGGTTGTAACGTAGGCTAAAGGTTGGGGTAGGAAAAAGGGAATTTATAGGAAAAAAGTTAATGACTCTACTAGTTAAAATTTTTGCAAAAAGGACACATTTAGTTAAAAAAAATTGTAAAAAGGACACATTTTCCGCTATAAATTATGGAGCTATCAACCACCTCCCCACACTTAAATCTTGCTTGTCCTCAAGCAAGTCAGAATCCAAAAGGGACACGTTTTCCACTATGTATAAGAAAGTGTAAACTCAAGGTTTTATTCAGTGAAGCATTTGGGAAGCAACTAAAATATAAGCATATCTTTTATCCTTTCCTCTATAGTTTATTCTTTTGGTTTTCTGGTTTTTAACCTTTTTTTTAATAGAGGGGAAAAAAGTGAAATTTAAATGGGTAAATGTTGCTTCTTCTGTTAAAATTACAACCTTTCAATGATTGCTAATGGAAATTTGAAGGATAGGTGTGTCTAAGGATTTATCAAAACTAAATCGAGTCAACTAACTCGGGTGAGAAAGAGTATTTAGGAAGGCTAAAGTTTGCAACAGGGTTGATAAAAGGAATGGGTAAATATAGGCTCAAAGGGGCTTATCTAGTGGAATTGTTAAGGGATTTTGGCTAAACAAAGAATAGGCTAAATTCACAAAGGGCTATACCTAGGTTGCCTAATCATTTCAAGTTTAATAGAAACACAAAATTAAACAAGTATTGGATGCAATTCCTATGAGCACAAAGACAATAAATGTAATCTCACACCTAAGAGATCAAATGTTCCTAATTATGAGTCTAAAATATTGATCTTTATGGCTCTAACTCACAATTTAAGGGTTATTTGTATCAATCCTAGCCTCAACCAACGTTCTGTTCCATGTCAATTTTAGTCAAATAATACTCTTTAGAGACTTAAACGTTGTTCAAAAATTTTCGCATGCATCAATTTCATTAGAATGTGCAAATTTTTAAGCGCATTGTCAACTGTATTGTAGGGTTAGCTAAATGTATCAAATTTAATCTGCCTGTGATTCTTTTTATTCCTAGAATGAAACTAAAAGGCAAACAAAAACATAAAGTATGAAATCCTAAGATAAAACTAAAGCAAAAACATACAATCATGCAAAATAAAATAGAGAAATCACAAAGAAAACAAGGAAGAACATGCAAATGACATAAATCAAAATCATTATATCCTATTACCTCCTCCCCACACTTACAACATGTATTTATTCCCAAAAAGGCATGAAAGTGCAACGTAAAGTAAAGTGAAAAAGAGAAATATGATAGAAAGCTCCCTCACGGGTGATGGTCCACCAGCGATGACGAGTATTCCACTGAGAGGGTTCTGTCTCGGTGAGATGAATAGTGTCCGTCGAGACGACATGAAATTTTTTTTCCCGTGTCTCGACGAGACGTGGCGGACAAACCCGAATTTTTTTTAAAAATCCAAACAATTAATTCAACCTATTCAATTTACACAGATTATAATCGAAATAGTCTCCGGCAACGGCGCCAAAAACTTGATGCTCGTAAAATATATGGCAGTTAATAGGACACATGTATCATATCACAACAAGTAGTAATGTGCTAAGCACGAGATCGAACCACAAAGACTTTATTATAATTAGTAAATCTACCTAGAGTGGTCTAATTATTCAGAAGGTTGAATAATAGTTTGGGTTTTGAATAATTAATTGTTGTCTCCTGAATGGACTCTAGCAAGTGCACTAGATACAAGTAATAAAGTGATAAGTCAAGTATCGTATCCACAGGGATTGATGACCAAATTTTATGAGAAATACTTTGTGAATAGGGTGCTCGTAGTGTGTGATTCTTTTATATTAACAGATGTTGGTAGTCGTGAAAACTAGAGATTAAACAGATTGCTTTACGTGTTAAAATGATTAGTTGATGATGATAACAAAGGGAACAGACTACTCACAGCGGAACAGGTTGCTGTAAGCTCCACCCTAATGAATCATGAACGATGCAACTGAAGCCAAGGTTTCTGCTTTAACTCTCACTTAAGTCAACTCTCGTGTGTTCTTAAGATTCTAAAACTTACTAAAACCAATAGCATCTTAAAGGCTTGTTCTTTCTTGCATTAAGACCGAAGCAACATTTCAAAAGAGAAAACCCTTGATAAAACCACCTAACATTTCTGCTTCGGGGTTGGATGTTTGATAGAGAGTTCGGTGAAGATGAAAGCAGTGTCCTATCATTCATCTAACACAAGCATACATGCATACGCATTCAAATATAGAGCCTCAACAAACACTTCATGCATTAACATCATTCATTCATTACTAGGATAGAGAACTTACATTATTGGCCCCTACTGGCCGAGCCCATTCAAAAGGATTACTCACTCATACAGGCGAGTGAGCAATCAGATATTTCAAAGATCTCAAACTCCATCTATGGAGCTCTCTCCTTCTACAAAGTCTATCTTTTGTTTCTCAAAAAGTGCAATAGCATTTCCTTCCTTACTACCTCTATATAAAGGAAAGGTCAGGGCCTAAAAACGGTACTAAACCTAACCGCTCAAAATATTATACAAAACAAAATCAAATGTTTCAGAAATCTAAAAATTGCTAAAAGTGGTTAAGATCATTTTGACCCTTGAACACTCAAGGGCCGAGCTTTCTTTTCATCTTGTTACTTTACGCCTACACTTATACACCTCTCTACCTGCAGCTACTGTCGTACCTGCTTCCCATCTAGTCGATGTCCATCATCAGGGGTTCCAGTGTTTGACCGCTGGATCAAAGAATGGCATAATCTCCTCTTGGTTGTGCGAACATGCTGCTTCCAATCTATTCGGCTAAGTCTTTCCTTATCTGCATAAAAACACCTATAAGAACTTCTTTCTTGCAATAAAACACTACAAACACCCTTAATTCATTTTAATTAACACGTTTTAATGTAATCAATTTCATGCCTAACAAACACCCCCAAATTGAATCTTTGCTTGTCCTCAAGTAAACAATAGATAGAAATCAAGTTAATCTAAAGGACAAAGAGTTTAGGAATGAAAGAATGTGGAAACAGGAGCTTGAATGTTACATAGAACTGAGAGGGTGATAACAATTGCTTTGTTCTGAGGAGATAATGACATAATATGTGCAAGTTATGATCTTTTGATGAAGTTATACCAGTGTAGGATTGTGTACCCTTTTCGAGAAATTCCTTAAAGCTTAAAATTAGACCTCAAATTTCACAAAGAACAACATGTTTGCCTGTCATTCCTTACCAAGGATTAGAATTTTTTTCACTCGCTCTTGTATAGCCTTTGTTTGCCATAGGGAAAAGAATGCAACTTCACTCCTCAGCTCAGCAAATACACCCTCAGGGTGTGAGTTTGCTTTTTTGGCCCCATGTCTATGGATCAACATTTTTCCAAACATAGTCCAAAGGTCTTGAACATAGGTTGTAATGTTAGGCTAAGGCTTAGGTATGGAAGTGAATGGCTTTTTAAGTGTCAGAATTCTGTCTTCATGCAACAATATTCAATTATACCAAATTCTCAGCACATGAGCAATTCTTGTTTTCACCCTAAACACTTTACACATCCTGTTTCATAACATTGGCCAGACTATTCTTTTAAACACACAAAAGCTAACCATCCAAGCATTTATTTCAGGTTCAAGACTAAAAGACTTTATTCAAAGATTTTTATCTTCTCATATTCCAGCATTATACCTCAAATGTCAGTATTTTTATCTACATAACTCATATTTTTGTATTTTTCTTCTTGTTTCAAAGCATGAGACAGATTCAAGGTATTTTGGGATAACAGTGAAAGGAATGGGTTTTTTTGTGTGTGGTGTGTTTTTGAGAAAGAATAGGCTAAGGCTCAAGTTGGTTATCCTAATAATGTGAGTGCAATGCACGGGTAGGCTCTTTGTGTAGTGAATTTGGAATCTAAATGCCTTTTTCCTCCTACGGTTGTCAAAATAATCTCCATGTCAACAGGGCATACCCAAAAAAAATCTCCCTAAAGATAGTAAGTGCTGGCCCACTCTTAAAAAGAAACAATGCATTTTCTAATGCAATTGCGGGCTCAAGTTCTCACTATTTTAGGGGGCTATGCATTAAGGCAAAAGGTTCCTTTTGCGCAAAATGATTTAAAATTTCAAAATTTGTGGAACTTCATGACTCGGGAAGACACAAATCAAACACTAATCTATCTTCATACATTCACTCAATACCAGCACATTCTGTTCAGTGATTAAAGTAAAACAAAACCATCGAAACACAAGAATATGTACCAAGGATTTAACATAATGAGAAATATATACGAAGAAAATTTACTGAGGACAATATGAATCAAAATTACAGGGGATTGCTTGTTATTCATAAGATTTAACTAATTAACAACGTGTTCAGGCTTTTTATCATGTTCATGCATACATATATTGTAATTTGTAATACCTCCCCACCCCCAAATTAGAATGAAACATTGTCCTCAATGCTGGTATGCAGGAAAACAACAATAAACAATAGCAGCATGTTAAAGGACAGAGTGAGTAAGAACATAAAAAGAAGGGTGATAGGTGTTACCAGATGCTAGGACAGCGACATATTTGAAGTAATCAGGCGGGAGGGGAAAGAGAGGAATCAACCTCTCTATCCGCAGCGGCAGTAGCGCCATCCCCTTTCGAGGAGGCAACGGCGTTGGTAGGTGTTTCAGGTTTAGTTCTTACCAGACTTTTGATCGAAAAACCAGATGGACTCTCCTTGCCCTATTCCTCAACACAAAGGTTTTTCAACATGGTGATATCTCCCTTCTGCACAACATACTTCTGCTCAATAGCAAATATCATTTCTCTGTTGGCCTGGTTTTGAGCGAACAGGGCATGGAATTTGGTAAGAATTTCCTCGTTGGAGAGCTTGGCGCACTTCTGGTAAAAGCCCAAATCTTTGGCTTGTTCGATCTGTTCCGACTCGGAGGATACTGACATAGTTGGCCCATTCTTGCGCTTTCTACTTTCAACTCTTTTGGCTTCTACAAAATCCGGCATCCAGACCCATTTCCCGTTGACCATCCTTCCAAACAACATACTCTGAAGGCTCTTCAAGTCTATCTGGTCTGGGTGGTTAACCATCGTGAGTCGGTTTCGATCCTCTGGCTTGAACACCCCAATGGCTTCCGCTATACGGGTGACAATACTTCCACAGTAAATGACCGACGAGTTCTTCTTGCCAAACGCACTAATATACTCCCCGAACCAGAAACCTAGATTCATCCTTTTCCTTTGCACTATATGCCACAGTGCGGCAAGGTCGACGTGAGGTATGGTTGCCTGATTCTCTCGTGCAAATATGGTTCCTGAGACAAGTTTGTGCACATTATAGCGTAATCCTCTATGCCCGACGCCTTGGATGCACTTCCATCGTAACTTGGCTGGCCCGAGATTGATTGCCAGAAAGCCGAAGGGTCAAACTCATCAGGGGTTTCTATAAAAGCCCCTTTGTAACCTTCCGACTCCAAGTCATCGTCATCTGCCGCATCGAGGAGATTGTTGAATGTGTTCAAGGATGGCCGTTGGGTGTGGGTCATGAGCCTGAAACTAAACTTCCCTTCCTCATCAGGGTCTGTGATTTCGGGATTATGTTTGAACATTGCAAGAAACTCCAAGGTGAGTTCTTTATATGCTGGTTCTTTCATTTCAAAGAAACATCCGAAATGCCCCGCCTCCATGAGTTTCCGCACTTTCTCAGCAAGCTTGAGTCTTTTCAATGTATCCCAACACACAGTTCATATCGGCCCGAACTAGAGCTGAGCGAGATCATCATAATATTTTTGTATGGCGGCGTCCTTGAACTGGGAGAGCTTCTTGACTAATTTTTCGTTGGGAACAAATGCAACCGTTGTAACCCCCTCACTTGGATCACATGATATCTCACACAATATCAGTTATAGACATGCTTTCGATTCTCAATCATATAAACTTCAATCTCGTATAAACTTTACATATTATACATAAGAGAAAGCATTTACAATTTACAATACACGTTTAAGTCATTATCCTACATAGAGAATTTACAAAACAAAAGTACATTCACAAGACTGTAAAATGCCTAGATGAGAATGGACTGACATAGAAGGTGCGACCTTAAGCAAGAAGAACTCCACCTAACCTGTAAAATCTGTTGGCAAGGGGTGAGCTGCCTACTCAATAAACATATTACGCATATACGTTTATACAAAAGTAATGTAAAGAGCACAAATCAAAATAGGTCATCAGAATCAAGTTAGAATTTATTCACTTAGAATAGTAATACTTATTTTATAAAGGCCTTGATATACTTAGACAATATATATATATATATATATAATGGTCCTTGGGCCCAGTCTGTATTCCGGCTCACTAAATTCGGAATACAATCATCTGTGCTACGGAGGAGTTACACTCAACTCACGTACTCATATATCTCAACACATGTGCTTCCGGCTCACAATATTCGGATAGCACTCTCAACTTGGACCATTTCACATATCCATCTAAGCAAGCTCATATTCATTTCTAATCCAACCATTATCCAGTTCAAGTATGTGCACAAGGCTCAACATGCCGTATTTACTCATAACACTGCAACATACTCAATCATATCACTTTCTTATCAATCATGACGTATCACAAACACTCAAACATTATCCACATCATTCACATCAGATTCAACCACATCTCACACTCAACAAGATACAAGGCACAATACATTCATACATATATATAAGCAATATGCTTACCGTTGCACTTGGTTCGATCTATTCAACACGATCGGGTGTGCGTTCAATTGCACCTTGCCCTCCTAATGTCACATAACATTTATACAATTAGCCTTAACATAAACTTAATAAAAATATAAACTAATGAATGCTATATGATTTACAACACACTAACTCCACAAGGTTCATGCAATCTAATCCTTTTGTCTTAGATCATCACATGACCTACTTGCACACATTATGCCATAACTCTCTCTATATAAATCCAAATGCCCTTTTTCTTGAACCTACTGAAACTAGACATATATGGGTATAACATATCCACAATTCACTTTAATATCACTTCTACACAATATATGGAATGCAAAATGATTCTGTCTTGTTTCCAGCCAAGAAACAGACTATCCAGATTTGCATCTACCATAATTCACCCAACCTATCTCACACTAAACACAATGGATTACCAAATCCTTTTACAGAAATATACTTCAAGTAGTTAGGAACACTTTTGTATAAAGAACCGTTCTCAAATTCGGACTCTAAGGTCCTCCAAATGCTACATCAACATGGCTGCCTCACATGACATTCAATTTCGAGGCAGTCATGATCCATCTAGGGTTTCTTCCTCTATATATGGAATTAAAGTCCCATATTTTACAGAGGGTTTCATAACACATATAGGAACATATGTTATTCTTTATGTATCTTCAAATTCGAATAATATCAATATGAAAAACATGCTCCAAAATGACTGAAAGCAGTACCCTAGATTTCTGTTTAGGGCACTTGATACATATCTTTCATTTGGACAGCCTAAAACCAATTCAAACAACACCAAAACTTAACAAACTCAATCACAACTTATCCACAACAAATCCTATGATCATATCTAGGTATTTCAGAATCTAAAACTCATAAAAAACAAGCTAAAACAACATACTAACCTTCAACTTGTGTCTATCACCCAGTATGCTTCCTAACTTGAATTGTTTGGCTTGAAAATGGAAGAAATTGGAAGAGTTTTGTTTGGAGAGGTTTAGGGTATGTAAAAGGAAGGTTTGATGAAGGTCTCTTCGAAAATATGGCTGCAAATAATAAGGATGAAGTCTTGTACATCCTTTTAAAGATGAAGAGGTGTTGTTTGTCTTACCTTGGGTGACACCTCGTGCTTTATTGAGGTGCTTGCTCACAAACCTCACATTCAGACCTCCTAAAGTATAAGTTAATCAATTTAGGACATATTCATTCATTCATTCATTTAAGTCCTAACTCAATTAACCAATCGTTACATCTTAACGATACACTAATCGTCTACTAATCGCCTACTAATCGCATTATGCATATGAAACTTCTACTGACAATGAGATGAATCTAAATGTATGTATTCAATTATGAAAACATATATGAATGTGGTAAGACTCATATGTTAGGGTTTTAGGGATGTTACAGTTCTTCCCCGCTTAAAGAATTTCATCCCCGAAATTCACTTACCAGAAGCTTCAAATAGGTAAGGATATTGTGTCCTCATATTTTCTTCTACCTCCCAAGTTGCCTCATCAAGTGTTTGATTATGACTCCATCTCACCTTAACCATTGGAATTTCACGGTTTCTGAGTCGTTTCATTTCTCGTCCCAAAATCTCTAAAGGTTGCTCACGAATAGTCAAGTCTGTGTTCACTATTGCAATCTCAGGTTCAGGAATCATATGACTTGGGTCTGATCTATATCTTCTTAATACTGACACATGAAATACATCATATATTAAAGACAATTCTGGTGGTAGAGCTAACCTATAAGCCAATGGTCCAACTCTCTCAATGATCTCATAAGGCCCGATATATCTTGGATTCAACTTCCCTCTTCTGCCAAAACGAACTATTCCTTTCCATGGGGATATTTTTTAAAATACTTTATCTCCAACTTTATATTTCATCTCCCTTCGGTGCTGATCCACATAAGCTTTCTGATGTTCCTATGCAGCTTTTAAATACTTCTTTATGACATTGATCTTCTCAACCGTTTCCTGGACTAACTCAGGTCCTTCTAATTGCCTCATTCCTTCAACATGCCAACATATAGGGCTTCTACACGGTCTTCCATATAATGCCTCATAAGGTGTCATGCCTATACTCGAATGATAACCATTATTATAAGCAAACTCCATAAGAGGTAAATGTATATCCCACTCACCTTGGAAATTAAGAACACAAGCTCTCATCATATCCTCTAAGGTCTGAATAGTTCTTTCTGATTGTCCATCTGTCTGTGGATGAAAAGCTGTACTGAAATGCAATTTTGGTCCCAAGGAGTGCTGTAAACTGCCCCAAAATCTAGATGTAAATCTAGGATCACGATCTGAAACAATAGATATAGGTACTCCATGCAATCTCACAATTTGTTCCACATAAAGTCTAGCCAATTTATCCATCGAGTCTGTCTGTTGAACCGGTAGAAAGTGAGCAGATTTTGTAAGTCTATCCACTATCACCCATATACTATCGTGTCTACGCCTTGTTTTTGGTAATCCCATCACAAAATCCATAGTGATCCTCTCCCATTTCCACTCCGGTATGGTTAAAGGTTTTAGTTTTCCCACGGGAGCTTGATGCTCAGCTTTAACCTGTTGACATGTCAAACATTTGGAAACAAAATCAGATACATCTTTCTTCATTGTAGGCCACCAGTAAAAAGGTCTCAAATTTCTGTACATCTTTGTCATTCCTGGGTGCATAGCATAAGGAGAATTATGTGCTTCCTGTAGAATTTCTGATCTTAAATCCGCTACATCTGGAACACATAATCGACTACCTA
Organism: Euphorbia lathyris; assembly: GCF_963576675.1. NCBI lineage: Eukaryota > Viridiplantae > Streptophyta > Magnoliopsida > Malpighiales > Euphorbiaceae > Euphorbia > Euphorbia lathyris. Next base: position 31,398,251 of record NC_088910.1, on the reverse strand, counting down.
TCATCATAGTTCCATCATCTTCCATAAAAATATCAGGTCTTTTACCTTGTTGTACACGATCTCGCATTTTCTGTAAATAAGGATCATGCCATTGTGCTTCTTGGATCCTTTCTTTCAAATCTGGTTTTACCCGTAGTGTAGCCATCAAACCTGTTACTTCATTTAATTCTAACTGCACATCCATGGCTCGCATCTCCACTAGTGAATTCAAACTATAACTCTTCATACTAGCCACAATATCAACACTCTTTCTACTCAAAGCATCTACAACCACATTAGCCTTTCCTGGATGGTAATCTATTGTACAATCATAATCTTTTAATAGTTCAATCCATCTCCTTTGTCTTAGGTTCAGCTCCTTTTGTGTAAAGATGTACTTCAAACTCTTGTGATCAGTGAGAATTTGAAATGTCTCCCCATATAGGTAATGTCTCCATACCTTCAATGCACGGATGACTGCTGCCAACTCTAAGTCGTGTGTGGGGTAATTCATCATATGAGGTCTCAGTTGCCTAGAAGCATATGCAATGACTTTCCCATTTTGCATTAGAACACATCCCAAACCTTGTCCCGAGGCATCTGTATAAACAACAAAGCCACCACCTTCAGAAGGTAATACTAACACTGGTGCAGAAGTCAATCTCTTCTTTAGTTCCTCAAAGCTTTATTGACATTTATCATTCCATTAGAATACAACTCCCTTTCTCAGCAATTTAGTTAATGGACCTGCAATCAGAGAAAACCCCTCTACAAATCTCCTATAATAACTAGCTAACCCAAGAAAACTCCTAAGCTCTGTAACGTTCTTTGGCGATTCCCATTCATCAATAGCTTTAATTTTGGAAGGGTCGGGTTGAACCCCTTCACCTGACACCACATGACCAAGGAATACAACTTCATCCATCCAAAATTCACATTTGCTCAGCTTTGCATACATCTGATTATCTCTTAAAATTTTCAAAACAATTCTCAAATGTTGTTCATGCTCACCCACAGTCCTTGAATACACTATGATATCATCAATGAATACCACAACAAACTTATTTAGATATGGCTGAAAAGTCTTGTTCATTAATGCCATGAAAGCTGCAGGAGCATTAGTCAAGCCAAAAGGCATCACAGGAAACTCAAAATGACCATACCTTGTGCGAAAAGCAGTTTTAGGTATGTCAGCTTCTGCAACTCTCAACTGCCAATAGCCCGATCTTAGATCAATCTTTGAAAAATGACGAGCTCCTCTAAGCTGATCTAGCAAATCATCAATTCGAGGCAATGGATACTTGTTTTTCACTGTCATTATGTTCAGTTGTCTGTAATCAATAACACAATCGCATACTTCCAGCTTTCTTCTTCACAAATAATACAGGTGCTCCCCACGGTGAAGTACTAGGTCGTATAAACCCCTTCTCAAGTAGTTCTTCTATTTGTTTCTTCAATTCTTGTAATTCCATTGGAGCCATTATATATGGAGCAATTGATATAGGAGATACTCCTGGCATGGTCTCAATAGGAAAATCAATCTCCCTATGAGGTGGTAATCCTGGTAGTTCATCTACGAATACATCTGCAAAATCTCTCACCACTGGAATATTCTCCAATTTTCCTCCATCCTCCCTAGTGTCCACAACATGAGCTAAATATGCCTCACACCCATTTCTAATCCATCTGATTGCTTGAATTGCATATATTAAACAAGACGGCACAACCTTTCTCTCCCCAACAAATAACACAGTTGATTCTGAATTAAAATGTAACACAACTTCCTTTGAACAACAATCAACTTTAGCTTCATATTTACACAGCCAATCCATCCCTAAAATTATATCAAATTCTCTAAACCCCATAACTACTAAATCGATAGGGAACTCACTTCCCCTCACTTTTATAGGACAATCTCTCAGAACCTGATTTACAATAACATTATTCCCAACTGGTAGGATAACTCCCACATCATATCCTAATGGTTCTACCTTCCCCTTTATTTTCAATATAAACTCAGGTGTTATGTATGAATGAGTGGATCCAGGGTCAATCAAAAAAGAAGCTAAGGTATCAAGGATAGAAATTGTACCAGATATAACCTCTAGTGATGTTTGAGCTTCACCCCTCGTCATATTGAAGGTTCTATTCACAGGAGCATCATGTCTACCCCCTCTACCTCCTCCTCGACCTTTGCCTCTGCCTCTATCCACTCCAGTTGCACCACCTCCTATATTAGGCTGAGGTTGAACTCTCTCTCCTCTATCAACTAATAAGGGACAATCATTACGATAATGGCCTGTTTCTCCACACTCAAAACATGTACCCTTTCTAAATGAACCATAACACTCTCCTGTGTGAGATCGGCCACATCTGCCACAAACCAGGGAAGGTCCCCAACACTCACCTCTGTGTACCCGTCCACATGTCTGACAAGCTGGAAAAGATGTTGTCCTCGCTCCTCCTCTATACCCACTATTAAACCGACCACCTGAAAATCTGTTACTACCAACAGATGGAGCACTACTCAAAACATCTCCAAATCCGCCCCGTGATCTAGTCCCACCACGATGGATACTACTACTACCTCTAAATTGTTAAGAATAGCCTCTAGAAGAAATTGAGAATCCACCTCTCTTTGATGGCCTGCTAGACTGACCCTCTGTATCAAATCTAGCCCTTTTGGTTACAAAAAGTTGTTTTCTATCTTTCACAATTTCCTCAGCTCTGAGTGCAGATTCTACTAACAATCTAAAGCTAGTTTCATGTGCATGAATCCCAATTCTAACATCTGGGTGTAGACCATGTTCAAACCTACGACATTTTTCTTCTTCTGTAGCCACATTTGCAGGTGCATATTTGGCTAAAGTGTTAAACTTAAGCTCGTATTCAGCCACAGACATATCCTCCTGCATCAGGGTTAAAAATTCTGTTTGTTTCCTATCTTTATATATCATTGGCATGTATTTATTAGTGAACAACTTCTTGAAAATATCCCATGTTATTTCAATTCTAATTCTTGTCCTTTTTATAGATCTCCACTATTCTAAAGCTTCATCAGTGAAAAGATTAGAAACATATTTGACCATTGAATCTAGTCGACATTCTATGTTCTCAAGTATATCTTCAATCTTGGCCCACCATTTATCAGCTATATCAGGATCTGTACTACTCTCAAACTCTGTTGCACCCATCTTTTTAAGTCTTTCAAAGTTTTTATCAAAGACTGGCGCATCTCGACGAGCTTGAACACATGGCTGAGGCTGACCTTGAGCCAAATAGATTCCCATCATCTGTTCAAACTGGTTGTAACCCTGAGGATAACCTGCATGTCCTGAAGCTCCTATATGTTCTGAGCCCCCAGACTCATGAACATGACCAACTGAACCATGACTAGACATATTACCGGATTGTCCATTCTCACCATCAGACTCCATAACCCTACATGAAACATGACCATGTCAACATGCTTTAGAAGAAGAAAACATGATTATGTGGTCTTAACCTAGGAATCCAAAACAAGTCATACACAACCTAATCCCTAGGAAAGTAGACCCGCTCTGATACCACTAAATGTAACCCCCTCACTTGGATCACATGATATATCACACAATATCAGTTATAGACATGCTTTCGATTCTCAATCATATAAACTTCAATCTCATATAAACTTTACATATTATACATAAGAGAAAGCATTTACAATTTACAATACACGTTTAAGTCACTATCCTACATAGAGGATTTACAAAACAAAAGTACATTCACAAGACTCCAAAATGCCTAGATGAGAATGGACTGACATAGCCGGTGCGACCTTAAGCAAGAAGAACTCCACCTAACCTGTAAAATCTGTTGGCAAGGGGTGAGCTGCCTACTCAATAAACATATTACGCATATATGTATATACAAAAGTAATGTAAAGAGCACAAATCAAAATAGGTCATCAGTACCAAGTTAGAATTTATTCACTTAGAATAGTAATACTTATTTTATAAAGGCCTTGATATACTTAGACAATATATATATAATGGTCCTTGGGCCCAATCTGTATTCCGGCTCACTAAATTCGGAATACAATCATCTGTGCTACGGAAAATAAATCTAAATCTACATTGTCTAGATTAGAAAATCTAAACAATCTGTAGCGGCTCTCCAATTTATTAAGTGGCTAATCCCCCCCGAAAGATTAGGATTAGCTCCCTATTTATAGAGTTAGGAAGGAAACCCTAATACCTCAAGGGTAAAACGGGACATTTACAAAGTGTTTAAATGGGCTTTTAGGCCTAAATCCGCGCATTCCAGCAAGGGGGAAGGCGCTGGTGCGCCTTGCCCCGCCTCGTCTCGTCGAGACAAGGAGTGTCTCGACGAGACGAGGGCCTGTCTCGACGAGACAGGTATTGTCTCGCCGAGATAGGTCCAAAAAGGGGCGATTTTGCTCCGGCTTTTATCTGTTTCGGTCCTTGGGCTTCCGAAAAGTGCTCTAATGGTCCTTGATGAATCCCAAAAGTGCTCTGACGGTCCCTGAATAATCCGAAAATGCTCCAATAGGCTTGGGTCTGGTTCGGAAATGCACGAAAGGTCCCTGAAAATCCATGAAAACACCAAAAATACCATAAATAAAGGAAATTAGTAATTTTAACTAAAAAGTAATAAAACGATACTGAAATTAAATAGAAACAAAGGGAAAACAAACTAAATTAATCCTAAAAACCCTATATAAATGGGAGCTATCAACCTCCCCACACTTGAATCTTGCTTGTCCCCAAGCAAGACAGAATTCAAAACAGAGAAAAATCAACAAATAGCTCCCTTACAAAAACAAGAATCTTCTACACTTTATTATTCACAACAGTTCAGACTACTCATTTTGCAATTAAAAACATAATGAACCTCAGGCAAGTCTCCAAAACTGATTAATTGGTTTTATCAATCAACACTTCATGAAAACGAAAGAAGAGAACTAAAATTGATAGCTCACAAGTGGTCACTCTAACGCTCAAGTGTTTGGGTGAAATTTTTTTTGGAAACGCTCTACATTTTATTGCACAAAGTGGTCACGTTGGGATTGCATCATCCATCCGGTCAAAATTAATGCATTAAAATTAAACAAAATCATAGGTCTTTAAGGGTTGTAACATTGGCTAAAGGTTGGGGTAGGAAAAAGGGAATTTATAGGCAAAAAGTTAAATGACTCAAATAGTTAAAATTTTTGCAAAAAGGACACATTTTTCGCATTAGGGAGCTATAAACCACCTCCCCACACTTAAAATTTTGCTTGTCCTCAAGCAATTCAGAATCCAAAAGGGACACTGTTTCCGCTATGTATATAAAGGTTGAAGCTCAAGGTTGTGTTTATGAGGCAATGAAGTATTCGGGAAGCAACTAAAAATATAAACACGTCTTTTATCCTTTCCTCTATTTTATTGTTTTTTTTAATAGAGGGGAAAAAGAGTGAAATTCAATTGGGTAAAGGTTGCTTCTTCTATTAAAATTACAACCTTTTAATGATTGCTAGCGATAATTTGAAGGATAAGTGTGTCGAAGGATTTATCAAAACTAAATTGAGTCAATTAACTTGGGTGAGAAAGGATATTGAAGAAGGCTAAGGTTTGTAACATGGTTCATCAAAGAAAGGGGTAAAAGGCTCAAAGGGGCTTATCTAGTGGAATTGTTAAGGGATTTTGGCTAAACAAAGAATAGGCTAAATTCACAAAGGGCAATACCTAGGTTGCCTAATCATTTCAAGTTTAATAAAAATACAAAATTCAACCAGTATTGGATGCAATTCCTATGAGCACAAAGACAATAAATGTAATCCCACACCTAAGAGATCAATTGTTCCTAATCATGAGTCTAAAATATTGATCTTTCTGGCTCTAACTCACAATTTAAGGGTTATTGGTATCAATCCTAGCCTCAACTAACGTTCCGTTCCATGTCAATTTTAGGCAAATAATACTCTTTGGAGACTCAAACGTTGTTCAAGATTTTTCGCATGCATAAATTTCATTTAGAATGTGCAAATTTTTAAGCGCATTGTCAACTGTATTGCGGGAATGCTAAATGTATCAAATTCAACTACTTAGGATTCTTTTTATTCCCAGAAAAATAAAAAGCAAACAAAAACAAAAAGCATGAAATCCTAAAATCAAAACAAAAACATGCAACCTAATATAAAAAAACAAAAAGAAATTAAAAACATGCAAATGTCAAAATCAAAAATCGTCATATCCTAGTATTTCATCCTCACACTTACAACATGCATTTACTTCCATCATTATATAAAAGTAAAACATAAAGTGCAGAAAAGAAATAGGATAGAAAAACTCCCTTAGGGGTGGCTTGTCAATCCAACCCCGAATTTCCGATGCTAAATTTTCAATCCAAGGTGCAGTCCTGAAAATCAAACCGGCGTCGGTGAGTATTCCGATTAGACGGTTCTGCCAATAGAAAAAAAAAACAAACATAAGAATAAAGAAAGCAACAGAAAAGAAAAAGAAAAAAAACGTTTAATTTTTTTTTTAAACGGAAAAAATTTTTCGGGAAATTTTTTTTTTTTATGTGTCTCGTCGAGACAGCCAGGTGTCTCGACGAGACGACACGAAAAACCCAAAATAATATTTTTTTTTTAAAATTTTTATATACAAATCTAAACAATTGTTTCAACCTATTCAATTTACACAGATTATAAATGAAATAGTCCCTGGCAACACTTGATGGTGTTGTTGTCGGGTATTTCGAAATATAATCTAATTATAAATAAAATAGTTCCAAGCAAATTTAATCTAATTATAAACAAAATAGTCCCCGGCAACGGCGCCAAAAACTTGATGGTGTTGTTGTCGGGTATTTTGAAATATAATCTAATTATAAACACATTGGTCTAGGCAAATTTGATCTAATTATAATCAAAATAGTCCCCGGCAACGGCGCCAAAAACTTGATGGTGTTGTTGTCGGGAATTTCGAAAATTAAATCTAGTTATAAACAAAATAATCCCTGACAACGGCGCCAAAAACTTGATGCTCGTAAAGTATATAGCATTTAATAGGACAAGTGTATCCTATCGCAACAAGTAATATTGTGCTAAGCACGAGATCGAACCACAAAGACTATTCGTTACAACTAGTAAATCTACCTAGAATGATCTAATTGTTTAGAGGGTTGGATAAAGATTTGGGTTTTTAATAACTAATTAACTAATTGAAAGCAATAAAGATAACAAAATAAAGTGAACAATTGACAGGGTAGAAGGTGAATTCATGGATGGCACAACTTAGGCTGAGGAATCCTTTGATTAAATCCTATGTATGGGTTTAGGGAGTTCAGATTTGTGTTTTACCAGTGATTGAAGGTAATTGCCCTAAGTGAAAGACTAATATGATCAGTATTGTCCTTCCTATTCACATGCATTCGGGTGATGGCTTGATTAGGCATATACCCTAGGTCATGCAAAGCATTAGGTTTATTGACAATTAAGGCTAAAGCCGTAGCCCAGCCACAAAGCCTCATTCCTAGTGGTCTCTAGCGAAGTCAGATTTACACAAGTTCGGTATAGACGATTCTGTGGTCAGGCTCTCATCTATCTATAATCCTATTTAATGTCAGGGTAACAGGCATTAGGCACATTATATACATAAACAGGCTAGTTGATCATTATCAATGTTCATTCTAGCATAAATCCTGTTCCTAACAATATCTAGGCATTAAGCATGCATAAACTGATCAATCAAAGGTCCTAGATCCCTAATCACACATATTCATACAATCAATTTCATCCCCATCCCAAATTGGATGGGGATTAATTCATAGACAAATTAATCATAGCAATAGGCATATAAGGATAATGGGAAAAGCTTCAATTAAATATAAAAGGAAAAGATAAGAGGGAGAGATAGAAATCCAAAACCCGCTTGTCGATTCTGATTACAAAAATAGAAGATGCGGAGCTTCTTCCATCAATTGTTCTTGAACAGAAATAACAAAATAGAAAATAAATCTAATCTAGAAACAGGAAAATAAAACCTAAATCTACATTGTGGAGGAGAGAAAGCCCTAGCGGCTCTCCAATTTATTAAGTGGCTAATCCCCCCCCTCCCCGAAAGATTAGGATTAGCTCCCTATTTATAGAGTTAGGAAGGAAACCCTAATACCTCAAGGGTAAAACGGGACATTTACAAAGTGTTTAAATGGGCTTTTAGGCCTAAATCCGCGCATTCCAGCAAGGGGGAAGGCGCTGGTGCGCCTTGCCCCGCCTCGTCTCGTCGAGACAAGGAGTGTCTCGACGAGACGAGGGCATGTCTCGACGAGACAGGTATTGTCTCGCCGAGATTGGTCCAAAAAGGGGCGATTTTGCTCCGGCTTTTATCTGTTTCGGTCCCTGGGCTTCCGAAAAGTGCTCTAATGGTCCCTGATGAATCCCAAAAGTGCTCTGACGGTCCCTGAATAATCCGAAAATGATCCAATAGGCTTGGGCCTGGTTCGGAAATGCACGAAAGGTCCCTGAAAATCCATGAAAACACCAAAAATACCATAAATAAAGGAAATTACTAATTTTAACTAAAAAGTAATAAAACGATACTGAAATTAAATAGAAACAAAGGGAAAACAAACTAAATTAATCCTAAAAACCATATATAAATGAGAGCTATCAAGGAGTTACACAATATTCGGATAGCACTCTCAACTTGGACCATTTCGCATATCCATCTAAGCAAGCTCATATTCATTTCTAATCCAACCATTATCCAGTTCAAGTATGTGCACAAGGCTCAACATGCCGTATTTACTCATAACACTGCAACATACTCAATCATATCACTTTCTTATCAATCATGACGTATCACAAACACTCAAACATTATCCACATCATTCACATCAGATTCAACCACATCTCACACTCAACAAGATACAAGGCACAATACATTCATACATATATATAAGCAATATGCTTACCGTCGCACTTGGTTCGATCTATTCAACACGATCGGGTGTGCGTTCAATTGCACCTTGCCCTCCTAATGTCACATAACATTTATACAATTAGCCTTAACATAAACTTAATAAAAATATAAACTAATGAATGCTATATGATTTACAACACACTAACTCCACAAGGTTCATGCAATCTAATCCTTTTGTCTTAGATCATCACATGACCTACTTGCACACATTATGCCATAACTCTCTCTATATAAATCCAAATGCCCTTTTTCTTGAACCTACTGAAACTAGACATATATGGGTATAACATATCCAAAATTCACTTTAATATCACTTCTACACAATATATGGAATTCAAAATGATTCTGTCTTGTTTCCAGCCAAGAAACAGACTATCCAGATTTGCATCTACCATAATTCACCCAACCTATCTCACACTAAACACAATGGATTACCAAATCCTTTTACAGACATATACTTCAAGTAGTTAGGAACACTTTTGTATAAAGAACCGTTCTCAAATTCGGAATCTAAGGTCCTCCAAATGCTACATCAACATGGCTGCCTCACATGACATTCAATTTCGAGGCAGTCATGATCCATCTAGGGTTTCTTCCTCTATATATGGAATTAAAGTCCCATATTTTACAGAGGGTTTCATAACACATATAGGAACATATGTTATTCTTTATGTATCTTCAAATTCGAATAATATCAATATGAAAGACATGCTCCAAAATAACTGAAAGCAGTACCCTAGATTTCTGTTTAGGGCACTTGATACATATCTTTCATTTGGACAGCCTAAAACCAATTCAAACAACACCAAAACTTAACAAAATCAATCACAACTCATCCACAACAAATCCTATGATCATAGCTAGGTATTTCAGAATCTAAAACTCATAAAAAACAAGCTAAAACAACATACTAACCTTCAACTTGTGTCTATCACCCAATATGCTTCCTAACTTGAATTGTTTGGCTTGAAAATGGAAGAAATTGGAAGAGTTTTGTTTGGAGAGGTTTAGGGTATGTAAAAGGAAGGTTTGATGAAGGTCTCTTCGAAAATATGGCTGCAAATAATAAGGATGAAGTCTTGTACATCCTTTTAAAGATGAAGAGGTGTTGTTTGTCTTACCTTGGGTGACACCTCGTGCTTTATTGAGGTGCTTGCTCACAAACATCACATTCAGCCCTCCTAAAGTATAAGTTAATCAATTTAGGACATATTCATTCATTCATTTAAGTCCTAACTCAATTAACCAATCGTTACATCTTAACGATACACTAATCGTCTACTAATCGCCTACTAATCGCATTATGCATATGAAACTTCTACTGACAATGAGATGAATCTAAATGTATGTATTCAATTATGAAAACATATATGAATGTGGTAAGACTCATATGTTAGGGTTTTAGGGATGTTACAACCGTGCTCGTGCCCACCATTTTTCTCTTTCCCTTTTCTTTCTTTGTGCCCTCGATTTTAACTTGCTTGCCAGATCCTCGAGTTCTCATCCTATGCTCAAGTCTAAATAGGGTTTCCCAACGATAAAGATCACAGAACATGTGGTGAACAGTGTGAAAAAGATGTGTGAAAAAGAAAGCAAGTCGAATAAGGGTCTATAATTTGGTCGGTCTCCTTAAGTAGGGAGACGAATGAAACGGCCTGTTGCCAACCCGTCATTATGAGAGCGCTGAAATGAACGCCACCTGGACGAGTGGTTGGCAAAAGGCGCGTTCATTCGAAGAGACCCCTGGGTAGCGAACGGTCACTTTTCTAAATTTGAATTTACTATTCTCATATTGATGGGTGTCGAATCCACCAAAGATAATTATAACTTCACTTAGCCAAAAATAAATAAGAGCAAGTAAAGGTCGTACCCAAAGGATTAATACTGATCTAATCACAAATATAACCAAGCAATTAACAAAAAGTAAAGAGGGGGGGATTGAAATTGTTGATTAATGAATAAATAAAATTACAGAATCAAATTGAAATTGAATGTAAAATTATATGTTGGAATTTCAGTTAAGGGAGATTCCGCAGGCCAACCAATTATTTCCCATCGATCATTGACGGTGAGACATTATCTCAATTAACATGATCTGGATTGGTTATAGCCGTTCCTTATTCATTCCCGACCTAATCCTTCCTTAATTGTAAAGCAAATCCTAGAGCGCCTAAAGATAAGCTCATATTCAATCAGACAGTTCTAGCTTAACGCTTAGAATTTAATCCGTCGAAAGCATTAGGAATTAGAAGGACCCAATCTAAGTTAACCGAATTCTTAGCGATTCCGATTTAAACCAAATCACATGTTCATGCGCTTAATCGTTGTTAATATATTCAGATGATTACAAATCCTATTTCCTAACGTTGTTCAATGAATGAAAAAGCAAAAGTCTGGCCAAATCTTCACCTGAACCTCCAATGATGGTCTGATTTTATAGATTAACAAACATGCAAAAAGCTCATATAAATTCAGATTTCTAAATTAAAGAGTAACAATCTCACGATAGAAAATAATGCTCACCTTTGATTAATCCCTTAACCGAATAAAGTGTTTAGCTACACATAGTCATGAAATCGACTATGATAGCCATTAAAGATGATAAAAATAAATAAAGCTAGCTAAGAAAACCAAAAAGAGAAAAAAAAACCTAAAAAGAACTTCTCCCCCAAGGTGTAAATTCTCATCTATTTATAGAGAAAATCCCCTCCTAAAAGTTGGGTAACAAAATAATATCTATCCAAATCATCAACCTCTTTTACAAATTTCAAATCCCTGATTTTCTGCCTTCTATTTCGAGTTGGAAAAGGTCCTGGTCAATTTGAACATCAGAAGATTCGGAGGTCATTAGTCTTGGGCAAGACTAACTCCAATTTCGCTTCAGCTCCTTTAATTCAGCACCAAATTCCTTTCTGGTCCAAAGTTTCTCCAATTAAGCCCAATTCTGCTCCTTTTAATCATTTGAGTCCTGTGGAGGCAAATCAAACCAAAACAAGCAATAATACCCAAAATAACACCAAATTAATTAAATAACCTAGCACTAAAGTGGACATTTGAACGTTGAATTGGAGACTTATCACCTATCCATTTGGTTTTACCGAGAAAGGAGAGTAAGTGGAATAGGTACCTAGTGACAGATGATTAGATGTTTACTTTTTCAGTCTTCAGTTCGCCTCCCTTTTCCCAAGGATAACTCTTCAAGGGAAGTTTATTTCATCTTCCTACTTTGAACAAGTAAAAACGTAAAACTTGACCCATATGGAAAGGTATAAGTTTTGCATCTTTGCTTGCGCAGGAATTACCGAAATCATGGACCATCGCATGACATAATATTGAACTTAACTACCCTTAATATTATTTGGCAAAAGTGGAAATGTAAACTACTTAAAATGCAATGTTACTTGTGCTACAATTGGTCTTTGTAGCGAACACCCTGTTTGTGCTTCTATTGGTGTGGGGGATCTTGGAAGTGGACTGTGTCGATCTTCCTTGTGTGATCATTCTCTAGATAGGGTTTCAATCTTTGCCCGTTGACTTTAAATGGTTCCTGGACTTCTTTGCTAATTTCAACTACTCCATGACCAAACACCTTGTTCACCAGATAAGGTCCCGACCATCTTAATTTCAGCTTTCCAGGAAACAACCTGAGTCTTGAATTGTACAAAAGAACTCTCTGTCCTTCGTGAAACATCTTCGTCTGGATTTTTCTATCGTGCCACATCTTGGTCTTGTCCTTGTAATTTACAGCATTTTCATACGAAAACAGCCTGAACTCTTCCATGTCACAGAGTTGAAGTCTTCTCTGTTCTCCCACAGCCTGTTGCTCAAAGTTTAAGAAGGTTAATGCCCAAAAGGCCCTATGTTCCATTTCAACCGGCAAATGACAGGACTTTCCATACAATAATCTAAACGGGGACATTCCAATTGGTGTTTTATAAGCCGTCTTATATGCCCAAAAAGCATCATCAAGCTTGTTTGCCCAGTCTCTCCTAGATCTGCCAATAGTTTTTTCTAAAATTCTTTTGATTTCTGATAGTAGTTTTGTCTATGTGGTCGTATTTTCGCTATGACCGAAATGTATATGTGGATATTATGATAAGTTCTTTATACCTATGGATGTGGTCTTTCTCAATGCTCTATGTTCACTAGACGTCACTACTTAGGGGCAAGTGTACCTCGTCGTATCAAGTAATAATCCGGTTAAGACCGGGTATCGAATCCACAAGATTTATAATTGCAAGTATTAAACGACTCGGTTTTATACGTTATTTAAGCGGCGAATACTTTGAGGTTGGTGTGAGACACAACTACAAACTATTCCTAACTAGAGGCAAATTTATGTAACAAAACTCTAGGAGGTGATGCGGATGGCGATAAGATATAATTATGACTTATAACGACTCTTAATGCATATATGGTTGATGTTTTGCTCTTACAAAGACGACTACGTGTAGTTCGACCGACCCGTGAAGTGCTTAGACTACGTGGTTCCTAGTCAAGGCGTGTCTAATGCTTGGGACCTGAAATTAGGGCCCGTAAGTTCCGTGGCTTGTCAATTCCTACGGTTTCCTATTTGTCACTTCCGGTAAGGCAACACCTATATGAATCCCTAAAGATAGCCCGAATGGCGTCGGAAATCACGTTCCCCTACACAATAATCAATTACGGGTATCAAAGCAAGCAACAAATATCAACACATATATATAAAAAGAGATTAAGAATCATAGATTATAAATATGAAAGATGTAAATATGGATTACAAACAAGCCTAGTACATAGGATGAGATCAAGCTAATTAGCAAGTGTAAGGGAAGAATCCACCCTCGGAACTAGCTAACCGGACTCAAAAGCCGTCTCTAAGGACTTGAATAGTGGAGCTCTCGAGCTTGGTGTGCGGAGATGGAGCGGAACTTTGGTGAAACGCCGGGAGCAACGGACAAGCTCTTGAGATAGGAGAATTTAGTTACACAAAGCCTAAGATAAATCTAAACTACAATAATCAAATAAGTATAGTTTTTGCTCTCTTTCTAGTTGTGTCAAATGGGGTTCAAGAGCTTCCTATTTATAAACATCAAGCAAGGGCAATTTTGTAATTTCACAAAGCACATGTATGGAGCAACATTATTTGGTGCAGAAATCCCATGATACGCCCTGCATAAGGTGGACTACGCCCTGCGTAAATGCCCATTCCATCAGAAATCTCCTGCATTTGGACCAGTTCCATGTCTAATTGTCTCAAACACGCCCTGCGTAGCTAGAGTACACCCCGCGTGTTTGAGTCTCTGAAGTTTTATTGCTGGAACTGGAGCTTTTACGCCGTGCGTAGTTGAAACACGCCCCGTATAAAAGAGTCTCTGATCTTTTATCATTGAGGGACTGCCTGATACGTCCCGCGTATATGGTGATACGCCCCGCGTATGGAGAGTTGACTCGAGGAGACAGTGCAGTCTGACTTTCAGGATAAGGCCAATTATTTCTGACATATGTCATACGCCTCGCGTAGGGTGGCATACGCCCCGCGTATACTGAGTCAATTCCACATGGCGTCCGAAGATAAGGCAATTATTGCTGACACCATGTTTTACGCCCTGCGTAAGGGGTGATATGCCATGCGTATCTGAGTAGGTTTTTGCTCCTTGCTTGTACCTGAAATACAAATCTTGCGAGCCGAGTTAGCTTGACGTTTTTATTTCCTAAACTAATCAAAACAGGGGAAATTGACCGAAAGTACGGAGTTTATTATTATTTTGTTATTTTATTCAAAGCATTATATTTTGTAATTAAACTTATTTATTTCTTCTAAAATCAACCCGTAAATCACGCTAAAAGATAGGGGTAAAATACCACTATCAAACCTCCTCGGACTTTAAAGTTTTACTTGTCCTCAAGTAAAAGAAATCGAAAGACAAGGGATTGAGAAAATTAAGAAACAAACCGAAGGTTGGTTTTGCCAAGTGCGTGATTTCAAAGTTACGGTTTTATGCAAAGGTTTCGGTAAGTACCTACGCAAACACTTGAGTACAAAACTTTGTCTGAAATCTCCATGATCAAGATTAGTAGGCAATATTGACAGGGGTTGATTATCTTTTGAGAACCCAATAGTACCTCACCAAGGGATTTCACTCTTACGCTCGATCTTTGATGGGTCGGTGTTTTAGCACTCTTCTTTGCACTTACTCGAGATCACTTTGAGTTTGCATTTTCATCCGGGTTATTCCTCCTATGTTATGGTCTTGGCAATATTAAAAATGAACCGGGAGGGGGGTTTGTAATGTGGATGGCTTTTTAGTGGTTAGTTTTTTGAAAGCTCGAGTTTAAATACCATTTTAGTGATCGCACCGTATTTTACTTTGGACTTAGCGAGTTCATAAAATATATCCGAAATTGCTCGGGTGGAGCTTGAAAATGCCTTTTTGCTCTTTATTTTTTTCTTTTTCTTTTTGTTTTGAGAGCGGCACAAAAACGACTTCGAAGACTTTTGGTGCTTATTCGTCAAGGCCCTTGGATTATTTTGGGTGCGACTTAATTTTATCGGTATTTAATCTAGAGAAAAAGGGTTAAATGTTGAATAGGGTGTTAACGACAAAAAATGGTTAAGAGGCTCAAAGGGGGTTTCCTAGAGGTTAATAAAAACGAGAAAAATAAACTGAGAAAAGGATTAGACTAAGTGGATTCGTTTTATCATCTATTGCCATTTTAACCAAAATAAGTGTACTAAACCCGGTATTAGGTGCAAATTCTATGAGTCGAGAGAAGTCAAAGCTCTCAAAAAATTGTGAAGGACATAGAGTTCTCGTACGAACTCTTTTAGGCTCAAAAATATCTCACAAAGATTCGGGTTAAATTTTGTACTATCGAGTCTTCGCTAAATTTTCAAACATCCCATTTTTATTGCCTTTTTAAATTTCATTATGGAGATGTCATGTGGGTTAGGACTCAATGCTTTTGTTTAGTATAAACCTAGGCTTTGCATAAATTCTAGAACTTCAAAATTAAGACTAAAATTTCTCACTAAAATCGATCCTTTGTGTTCCGTTTTTTTATTTAAGGACAAATAACAGAACATTTAATTTATTTCCGAGGGAGGTTAGTGTGTCGAAAAAATTTAAGAATCAATAAGTTAGTTTAATTATTTTGTTGTTTATTTGATTTTTATTTTTGTTTTTGTTAGTGCAAAACAAACTGAAGGTGCGGGGTTGCACGACCTTCCGCGTTATTAAAATGACGTCTATTCCAAGGACGTTGTAAAAGAAAAGAAAACAAAAACAAAAATTAAATTGAAAGATAGAGGGTTATCTACCTATCCCTCCTTACACTTAAAAACGCAATAAGTTCCGACATTGCGAAATAAATTTGAAGCACAAGGTGTAAAGAAATAGAGTAAGGTAGAGAAGACTCCCTCAAACATCTTCTAATGGTGGTGGATATGACATGTTCCGCTTCCGAAAGCAATGACTTGTGAAGTATTCGAGGTATCAATTCTTGAACTCGGTTTGCATTTATTTAAAATTTAAAATTTAAAATTTAAATTGGATTGAAAGATTATTAATGTATATATATATATATATATATATTATTTTTTTATATATATATATATTTATATATTATTTTTTTATATATATATATATATATTATTTTTATATATATATATATATATATATTATTTTTATTTTTATTTTTTTATTTTTTTTATTTTTTTTATTTATTTATATATATATATATATCTTTTTTTTGTGTTAAAAAGAAAAATTAATAAAGAAAATAAAATTTCAACCCGTTGCGGCCGGCGGGCGTCGCGTAGCGGCGGTGCCTAGCGCTGGGCAACGCTGCACGTGGGGCATGCTGCCGTGTGCCCCGCGTGCCACAGCTCTTGGAGCTGTGGCAGCGCTTGCGCGCGGGGCGTGCTGCCGCGCACGCCCCCCGTGCCACAGCGGCCAGCTGCACATTTTTTTTTAAATCAACATAAATATATTATATATTCCAAAAATAAAATAAAATAATTTTTTCATTTTTTTCATTTTTTCCATTTTTGTTTTATTATTATTTTTTTTTTGCCAACGTCAATACTTACAATTTTCTTCCAGATTGTCCCACCGAATTGACACAAAATTACACGAACACCTAATAAAATGTAAGAAAAAATAATTAAGCACACAATAATAACTTAAATGTAATAACTTAAAAGTAAATTAAAGACATAAAATTAAACTTTATTCGAGCTTGGGTTGCCTCCCAAGAAGCGCTACGTTATAGTCGGTGAGCTCGACTTAGCATTTCCTCCTAGGTGCATGCTTCCATTCGCGTTAGAAATGCAAATTCTTGAATAAATAATCCGTACCTACAAAACGGATTGTTAGCTTCAAAAAAATTTAACAAAAACCAAAAACTATATTTACAGAAATTATTGAAGAGTTTAGTTTGCTCCCTTTTTGACTCCTTTGGTAGTTCAAAAAGAGCGAAATATTCCGAGGTAGAAGGAACCTCAAACTCTTCTAGTTTTGGAGTCTTTTCCATGGGCCCGCACACAAACGGCGCATCGATTAGGATCTCCGTTTCCTCGCAACTGAGAAGGCCTTCGGAATTTGGAGAGTCCTCTTGAGAAGGCTCAATTAACTCGAGTACCACATTTTGATCACCCGGATTGGCGTCTCTAATTGATTCGTCCGCGGTTGAATCGATACGAGACTTCAATCTAGCGATTTGATTTCCCAAATCCCTACAAAATGCCTCAGTGTTAGATAATCTCACATGAATATCTTTAAGCATAGAGATTACCACATCGAGTTGCGAGGTTGATTGTTGGTGCGAACATCCGTCATCCTTGTGGTCATCCCACAGATGACGACTATAAGGCATCATACCATGAAAAAGATCATTACTAACAACAAAATAAATTATTCACAAAAAGAGAATAATATAAAAGAAGTCGATATAAACAATTTATACAAAAAGAATGGTTAAACTAACAATAAAACATTTTTGTCTAATATTGCAAGAAATTATAAATCCTCGGCAAAGGTGCCAAAAACTTGATAGTAGTTTCGTCTAGGTGGTCGTATTTTCGCTACGACCGAAATGTATATGTGGATATTATGATAAGTTATTTATACCTATGGATGTGGTCTTTCTCAATGCTTTATGTTCACTAGACGTCACTACTTAGGGGCAAGTGTACCTCGTCATCAAGTAATAATCCGGTTAAGACCGGGTATCGAATCCACGAGATTTATAATTGCAAGTATTAAACGACTCGGTTTTATACGTTATTTAAGCGGCGAATACTTTGAGGTTGGTGTGAGACACAACTACAAACTATTCCTAACTAGAGGCACATTTATGTAACAAAACTCTAGGAGGTGATGCGGATGGCGATAAGATATAATTATGACTTATAACGACTCTTAATGCATATATGGTTGATGTTTTGCTCTTACAAAGACGACTACGTGTAGTTCGACCGACCCGTGAAGTGCTTAGACTACGTGGTTCCTAGTCAAGACGTGTCTAATGCTTGGGACCTGAAATTAGGGCCCGTAAGTTCCGTGGCTTGTCAATTCCTACGGTTTCCGGTTTGTCACTTCCGGTAAGGCAACACCTATATGAATCCCTAAAGATAGCCCGAATGGCATCGGAAATCGCGTTCCCCTACACAATAATCAATTACGGGTATCAAAGCAAGCAACAAATATCAACACATATATATAAAAAAGAGATTAAGAATCATAGATTATAAATATGAAAGATGTAAATATGGATTACAAACAAGCCTAGTACATAGGATGAGATCAAGCTAATTAGCAAGTGTAAGGGAAGAATCCACCCTCGGAACTAGCTAACCGGACTCAAAAGCCGTCTCTAAGGACTTGAATGGTGGAACTCTCGGGCTTGGTGTGCGGAGATGGAGCGGAACTTTGGTGAAACGCCGGGAGCAATGGACAAGCTCTTGAGATGGGAGAATTTAGTTACACAAAGCCTAAGATAAATCTAAACTACAATAATCAAATAAGTATAGTTTTTGCTCTCTTTCTAGTTGTGTCAAATGGGGTTCAAGAGCTTCCTATTTATAAACATCAAGCAAGGGCAATGTTGTAATTTCACAAAGCACAAGTATGGAGCAACATTATTTGGTGCAGAAATCCCATGATACACCCTGCGTAAGGTGGACTACGCCCCGCGTAAATGCCCATTCCGTCAGAAATCTCCTGCATGTGGACCAGTTCCATGTCTAATTGTCTCAAACACGCCCTGCGTAGCTGGAGTACGCCCCGCGTGTTTGAGTCTCTGAAGTTTTCTCGCTGGAACTGGAGCTTTTACGCCGTGCGTAGTTGAAACACGCCCCGCGTAAAAGAGTCTCTGATCTTTTATCATTGCGGGACTGCCTGATACGCCCCATGTATATGAGTTGACTCGAGGAGACAGTGCAGTCTGACTTTCAGGATAAGGCCAATTATTTACGACATATTTCATACGCCTCGCGTAGGGTGGCATACGCCCCGCGTATGCTGAGTCAATTCCACATGGCGTCCGAAGATAAGGCAATTATTGCTGACACCATGTTTTACGCCCTGCGTAAGGGGTGATACGCCCTGCGTATCTGAGTAGGTTTTTGCTCCTTGCTTGTACCTGAAATACAAATCTTGCGAGCTGAGTTAGCTTGACGTTTTTATTTCCTAAACTAATCAAAAACAGGGGAAATTGACCGAAAGTACGGAGTTTATTATTATTTTGTTATTTTATTCAAAGCATTATATTTTGTAATTAAACTTATTTATTTCTTCTAAAATCAACCCGTAAATCACGCTAAAAGATAGGGGTAAAATACCCCTATCAATTTCACGATTCGAAATCTCCACTTGTCCACTCGTTTGTGGATGGTAAGGTGTGGCAATTCTATGAGAGACTCCAAGCTTGCCCATCAGCTTCTCAAATTTGGCATTGCAAAAGTGGGTTCCTTGATCACTAATGATCGCTCGTGGGACACCGAATCTGGCAAACAGCCTTTTCATGAATTTTACAACCACACGGGCGTCATTGGTGGGGCTAGCCATTGCTTCAACCCACTTGCTCACATAATCAACAACTACTAGGATATATTTATATGCCCAAAAGATGTAGGGAATGGTCCCATAAAATCTATTCCCCATATATCAAAAATTTCACAAACAACTATATTATTGAGGGGCATGGCATTTCTAGCTGAAATATTGCCTCTTCGTTGGCACTCATTGCAAGTGCGAACGAACACATTGGCATCTTTAAAAAGTGTTGGCAAAAAAAAACCTGATTGAAGTACTTTGGCTGCAGTCCTGCTAGCGCTATGATGTCCTCCTGCTTCTTTGTCATGACAATGGCTTAGAACAGCATGTCCCTCCTCTTGAGATATACACCGGCGAATAATTTGGTCGGCGCACAACCTGAAAAGATAGGGTTCTTCTGATAGGGGTCAAAAACCCCTATCTTTGGGTACGGTTTTAGGACGGGTTTTAACATTATTTAGTTAATAAGCGAGCATTTCTCACATTTAAATGCTTTTGTGTGAGTTAGTTAGAAATTGGAAACGTTTTATTTATTTTTCATTGTTTAGGCTCGTTTTATGACCAATCTAGGCAATTACGGCCAAAATAGCATGCATAGTATAATTCCGTTATCTTTTGAAGCTAATTGGTCCGTCAAAAGTCGCACCAAACGAAGCGTTTGCTCAAAATAAGCGATTGGCGGATCAATTTAGCCTTTGGACTAATGTTATCTGGAGTTTCTGTACGTGCGCAGGTGTAAGTTCGGGCGAAAAAGGGCATCGACGGCAGTCGGCAAGCATCAACGGCATGCCGGGCAAAAACGCTCGACGAGCGGGCCTCCGTAGGCCATGCCTGCTCGCCGAGCAGCCCGCCAGGCGCCTACTCGCCTTGCAGGGCGCTGCTCGTCGCGAGTAGCCTTGCTCGCCGAGCAGCTCGCCCTGCTCGGCGAGCAGACCTGCGGGAATTGGTCAAAAAGACCAATTCCTCCCCCACGAAGCCACGATGGACCCCACGACTTCCTACACCAATAAGGACACGAAAATAGGTTAAAAAGAGGGCCGAGCCACGCCTATAAATAGAGTTTTTCCAATGTAATTTAGACATCTTTCGTTTTTGTAAATTATCTTAGCTTTCCCCTTGTAATTCCTCTCCATCTCCTCCATCTTCTTCTTCGACCTCCATTGAAGCTCCTTCAAAGCTTTTTCTCGAGGAATTATCAAGGTCCGTCCTTAAGATTAAGTCACCGGCTGCAGAGTAAACATGTTCCCTGAAAGGGATTTTTGTATCTCCTTTTATCTTTCCTTGTTTGTACTCTTTGATACAGTTGCCGAACTTGACTTATTGTATCTTGTGACATTTATCTTCGCCTTTAATAATAATTTAGCTCTTGTTTTGTTCTATGATTATTTGTCTAATCTCTGTCTTACGCTTTATTCAATTGGTTTAACTCATTCAAAACCCCAAAATCTAGTAGGCACATATTGCGAGCTGAATCTGACCTAGTCAGAGCCTAGGAGATTGACGACCTCTTAGTTGATTAAGCGCCAATTTACTGAGCCTTAGACCTAGTTTCGGCCTTAGGGAATCACGCGCTAGGAACTTCAGGAGGGTAAGTAGGGTTAATCGCCTTGAATACAAGTGACTCATATTAGGTTTCTACTCAATAGACTTAATAATCTATCTCCATTATTATCGTTCATACCATGTTCCTTCGGATAATTGCATTAGTGAAAGATCAATTAGGAGTAGTTTAACTTAATTAGGGGTAGAGTAACTTAATTAGGCATAGAATAACTTAGTTAGAATCAAATAACTTAGTTAGGATTAGTATAATTCAACCTAGGAGTAGATTAACTTAAACAAACAAACTCAAAACCCCCTAAGCCTAGATAACACCTGAAACCGAGTAGCTCGATACTTGCAGAAATAAATCCTGTGGACGATAACCTGGACTTAACCAGAAATTTATTACTTGATAACGACGGGGTACACTTATCCCTTAGTGAGTCTCGCGGTGCAAACGCCGTGGGGCGCATCAAGTTTTTGGCGCCGTTGCCGGGGATTTATTTCTTCTGCAATATCGAACCAAAGGTCGATTTGTTAGTTTAGGCATTCTTTGTGAAAATTCTTTGTTAATATCATTTATACTTGTTTATATATATACTTGCTTATATTCGACTATAACTTATACTTGTATACATAAATACTTGTTGATATACTATTACTTAAATTCTGTAACATTACTTGTACTTATAAAATCGTTCTTCCAGCAACTATGGACAACAGAGCGTCAAATCCGTCCATGAACGATCTCAACACAAAAATGGATTTCCTTGTGGCTTCATACAGCCGTAATAACCAACCAAGGACACCATTTTGCGAGAGATGTGGCCAGAATCACCCCGGTAGGGTATGCCACATCAACTATTACATACCTAGAGGTGAGAATGTAAGTTACTTGGGTAATCATCAAAGGTATAATTCTGAACCCTCAACTTACAACTATTACGATCAGGAGCATACACGATATCCACCGGCGCCCTACATGGCACCCGTGGATACCCTTCCATGTCCCCATTCTAACTCTGATTTTTATGGCAGGCAAACAGAGTGCTCAGAAGGAATAATGACCCTCTTAAGAGAGATATCCGTCCGACTGGCAGCCAACGAGGAGGCATGCAGGACCCTAAGTAACTAGCTTGCCGCAATCAGACAGGAAGAAAGGGAATGCCAAGAGGCGTTCCTCTTACAAGAGGAGGCAATTCAAGCCATCGCCCTAAGGAGCGGCAAGGAAGTGGACACACTCGTGGCACCTCCATCGCAAACGCATCCGTCACCTCAGGTAAGTAGGGAACCGGAAGTGGTAAGCAACCCCGGTCCCGCGTCTGAAACTCCAGCTCCTAAAGTAGCTGTAGAAAAAGTAGTTAGGCCTTATGCACCAAAACTGCCATTCCCTCAGAAACAGAAAAAGGCCAACTTAGATAAGAAATTTGCTCGGTTTTCAGAAATCCTTAGTAGATTAGAAATCAATATTCCATTAATGGAAGCACTAGAGGAAATGCTGAACTATGCAAAATTTCTTAAAGACATGTTGTCGAAAAAGAAAAAGTTTGGGGAGAATGAGATAGTGGCTTTAACAGAACAATGCTCGGCCATAATCACCCATAAACTACCCCCCAAGCTTAAAGATCAAAGGAGCTTTACCATCCCGTGTAGGATAGGCAACATGCACATAGATAGGGCATTATGCGATTTAGGAGCAAGTATTAATCTTATGCCTTTATCAATTTTCAGGAAATTGGGACTCGGAGAGCCTAAACCAACAAACATGGCACTGCAGCTAGCGGATAGGTCGATCGCACGGCCTAGAGGCATAGTTGAGGATGTATTGGTGAAGGTGGACAAACTGATCTTCCCGGTCGATTTTGTGGTCCTCGACATGGAAGAAGATGACTCCGTCCCCATTCTTCTTGGGAGACCGTTCCTTGCAACCGGTAGGACACTAATAGACGTCCATGGAGGTAAATTGGTCCTAAGGGTGCAGGACGAAGAGGTAACATTTAACGTTTATGAGTCTATGAAATTTCCTCAAGAACGCTCCAAAAGTTGTAACTTTGTAGATGCGCTAATAGATGAATGTATTGAGGAAGTTGACCTTAACATGAGAAATGCCTCTTTAGAACTCGGTCTAGGTGGTGAGGAATGTGAGAACTCGAATGAACCATTTGAAGATCTCCCACCTGAAAAATGTTATTGGGTCAAGGGTAGAAAAGAGGATCTTGATCGCGAGATCAAACCCAAACCCAAAACCTCATTAGAGGAGCCTCTAGAATTGGAGCTTAAGCCCTTGCCCAACAATCTGAAATATGTTTTTCTTCAACCTCCCACAGATTTACCCGTTATTATTTCTTCTTTGTTGACAGTTGAACAGGAAGAAAAATTGGTGGAGGTGCTGATGCAACATAAAGGGGTCTTTGGATGGTCAATCCACGACATCAAAGGCATCGACCCCAAAATCTGCACGCATAGGATTTTCCTTGAGGAAGAGATAAAGCCATCCGCCCAACCTCAACGACGGCTCAACCCTAACATGAAAGAGGTGGTAAAAGCCGAGGTGATAAAACTCCTCGATGCAGATATCATCTTTCCAATTTCTGATAGCCAATGGGTAAGCCCGGTTCAATGCGTGCCCAAAAAAGGGGGAACAACGGTAATGGAAAATGAAAAAGGGAAATTAATCCCAACTAGAAAGGTTACGGGTTGGCGTGTATGCATAGATTATAGGAAATTAAACGAGGCCACCCGTAAAGACCACTTTCCTTTACCATTTATTGATCAAATGTTGGAACGGTTGGCAGGGCACGAATTTTTCTGCACTTTAGATGGGCAATCCGGCTATATGCAAATTCCTGTGGACCCTTTGGACCAAGAGAAAACCACATTCACTTGTCCCTATGGGACTTTCGCATATAGGCGGATGCCTTTCGGATTATGTAATGCCCCTGCCACATTCCAACGTTGTATGATGGCTATGTTTTCTGACATGGTCGAGGAGTTCCTAGAAATTTTCATGGATGCTTTTAATGTTGTAGGACCTACTTTCGACCAATGTCTTGAAAACTTGGACCGATTCTTAGAACGTTGTGAAGACAAGAACTTGGCACTTAATTGGGAAAAGTGCCAGTTCATGGTCCAAAATTGTATAGTATTAGGACACAAGGTGTCGGGAAAGGGGATCGAAGTCGATCCGACAAAAATTGAGTTAATTGAAAAACTGCCACCTCCTACCAATGTAAAATTGGTTAGGAGCTTTTTGGGACATGCGGGGTTTTATAGACGGTTCATAAAAGACTTCTCAAAAATCACTAAACCCCTCACTCAATTATTACTAAAAGATGCTGATTTTAATTTCAATGAAGAATGTATGTGTGCATTCAAATTACTGAAAAAGAAATTAATCGAAGCACCTATTATGGTAAGCCCGGATTGGTCCATTCCCTTTGAGTTAATGTGCGATGCCAGTGATCTGGCCGTAGGAGCCTGTCTTGGGCAGAGGGTGGATAAACTTTTTCGCCCAATCTTCTATGCTAGCAAAACCTTGAATGATGCACAGCAAAATTATTCAATAACTGAAAAGGAATTGCTAGCTGTAGTTTTTGCCTTTGACAAATTTAGATCTTATTTGGTGCTATCTAAGGTAATTGTTTTTACTGACCATGCAGCCTTGAGATATCTGATGAGCAAGCAGGATGCAAAACCTAGGCTGATCCGTTGGATCTTACTACTCTAAGAATTTGACATCGAGATCAGAGACAAAAAAGGGGAGGAAAACGTAATAGCAGACCATCTATCCAGGTTAGAGTCAGATCAACAAGCCTTAGAACATGAGGCAATCAAGGAGGTATTTCCGGACGAAACATTGTATTCGGTACGATCTCTCCCCTGGTTTGCAGACATCGCGAACTACAAAGTCGGTAACATTCTTCCCCCTGATTTAGATGCAAGTAAAAAATGTAAGTTTATGTTTGAAAACAAACAATATTTTTGGGAAGAACCATATTTATTTTGATTCTGCACTGATGGCATAATTAGGAGATGTATACCTGAAGAGGAGGTAGATTCAGTGATTAATATGTGTCATTCTAGGGAACCAGGTGGCCACTTCGGGCCAGATAGGACAGTGGCAAAAATCCTCCAAAGTGGGTTTTGGTGGCCACAAATACATAAAGATGTTAATAGCTATATTAAATACTGTGATGCATGTCAGAGAGTAGGAAATATCTCTAGGAGAAATGAGATGCTCCAACAAGGTATACTCGTGTGTGAGCTATTTGATGTTTGGGGCATAGATTTCATGGGACCCTTCCCCATGTCACACAACAACCAATACATTCTTGTGGCGGTTGACTATGTTTCCAAATGGGTAGAAGCAGAAGCTCTACCCACAAATGATGCTCGAGTAGTGATGAGATTTCTGAGAAAGAATATTTTTACTAGATTCGGGACCCCCCGGACCATCATCAGTGATGGGGGATCCCATTTTTGCAATAGGCAATTTGACATGTTGCTCCAAAAGTATGGCGTAGCTCATAGGGTTGCAACACCCTACCACCCTCAAACGAGTGGCCAGGTAGAGGTGTCAAATAGAGAGTTGAAACGTATTCTTGAAAAAACAGTAGGGAATGCTAGAAAAGACTGGAGCCTTAAGCTGGATGATGCTCTTTGGGCATATCGGACAGCTTTCAAGACTCCAATAGGAATGTCCCCCTATCGTTTAGTTTTCAGAAAATCTTGTCACTTACCGGTTGAACTAGAGCATAAGGCTTATTGGGCGCTGAAATATTTGAATTTTGACCCAAAACTTTCAAGTGAACTACGGCTAACTCAGCTGCACAAGCTGGATGAGCTCCGGTACAATTCTTACGAAAATGCCAAGCTATACAAAGAACGAACCAAGAAGGTGCATGATAGGAAAGTACAAAAGAAAACCTTTGAAATAGGTGACCAAGTACTACTATACAACTCCCGATTGAGATTCTTCCCGGGCAAACTCAAAAGTAGATGGCACGGGCCATTCTCGGTCATCAATGCACACCCCTCCGGAATGGTTGAAATCAAAGGGAGGGATGGGGCCACCCAAAAAGTAAATGGGCACCGCCTAAAGCTTTATCTTGGCAAGGACGATTCGGACGTACAAGTCCTGCGCCTATAGACAAGCACAGAATGGGAGGCCGATCAGTAAGTTATCTTCTCCACCCTAACTCTTTACACTCGTACTTCATGATTTGTGATGCAATGTTGGAACTTATTGCATATTTTTAGTGTGAGGAGGAGGGGTAGACAAACTTACAAAAATTGTATAAATTTAAAAAAATTTGTTGCGTCGTGTCTAGTTTAGTTTAGCGTTTTTGGGTTTTGTTTATGTTTTTTCATGTTTAGGACCTAAAACCGTGAACCTCCTTCGAATATAAACTTCGTTATTTGTCCTTGAGGGCTGAGAACCGAATCTAAAATTGCATGACAACCAGTTTAGGTGTAGGACACAACCCTTGTATCTGTAAAAGCATGAGCTAAGGTTTGCATTTAGACCCTACTTTTGAAGAAATGCTAAAATCATTACTTAGGTAGATAACTTAAGAATTGAAGGCATGTGACATTAAACTTGAGTTTGGGGAAAACTAGTAAACACAAAATTGAAACCCAAAGAATTGTGAGTTGAATTGGAGCCTAAGAGCGAACATCAAAAAGCTCTTTTTCTTGACATTTTTGTGTGAATGCTTTGACTTGTGGAAGATTACAGATTTTGCACCTAATACTGTGTTGAACCTACATGCAATGATTTGAGATGATAAACGATGAATCAGCCTCATTAGAATTAACCCTTTTCTTTACCTTATTTTTTCTTTTTCATCCACTCTAGGAAGCCCCTTTGAGCCTATATTTTTGTAGTTTATAGATTTTTCTTTCGTTCTAACCTATTTTTGTAAACCATAACTTGGTTTGCTACTTAATCCAAAATTTTTGCAAAGCTCAAATTGAGCCTTTGTTTTCTTCTAGCGCTTTATCTTTGTTTATGGCATTACAGTAGCAAGCCAAAAGGCTAAGAAGTGAATGAGCATCACTATCCCAAAAAGAAAAAGAGAAAAACAGAAAAAGAAAAGAAAAGAGACGAACAAAAGGGAAGAACTTCATTCCCCAGTTCTTAAAAATAAAAAACGTCTCAAGAAAACATCCCAAAAAGAAAATAAGGGATGAATAAAAAGCTCAGTCACTTCATATTTGCTAAAGCCATTTGAACTTTGTTTTTGTAGCGCTAGAACTACTAACCCTTGTTGTACCTATAACCCTCTAACCACATTACAACCCCGATTAGAGGCTGTTTTTGATATCATCGGAATCATATAGCATAGTAGAGGAACTCGGATGAATGTGCAAAATCAACGTAATCCTAAGCAAGAACATAAGCCGAGAGTAAACACTTTAGCCACCAAAATTGTGTGAAATGAGTGAACTACCTATGGTGAGGTGTTTTACTTAGCGATCCCCTTAAACTCGTTTAATTGAACATGTGTCCTTTTACTTAAAACTATGACCTATGATAATTGAAATGCGGCTTTTGGATATCGTGTCTCTACTTTGTATTTCCGAATGTATGTAATTACAGATGCTCGAAATTGTGTCAAGCACCTAGTCAAACCGGGAGGTTTTCTAGCTTGCTTGTGATGGCGGGTTTAGTTCTTAGTTTACTTGGGGACAAGTAAAGTTTTAAGTGCGAGGAGGTTTGATAGGGGTCAAAAACCCCTATCTTTGGGTACGGTTTTAGGACGGGTTTTAACATTATTTAGTTAATAAGCGAGCATTTCTCGCATTTAAATGCTTTTCTGTGAGTTAGTTAGAAATTGGAAACGTTTTATTTATTTTTCGTTGTTTAGGCTCGTTTTATGACCAATCTAGGCAATTACGGCCAAAATAACATGCATAGTATAATTCCGTTATCTTTTGAAGCTAATTGGTCCGTCAAAAGTCGCACCAAACGAAGCGTTTGCTCAAAATAAGCGATTGGCGGATCAATTTAGCCTTTGGACTAATGTTATCTGGAGTTTCTGTACGTGCACAGGTGTAAGTTCGGGCGAAAAAGGGCATCGACGGCAGTCGGCAAGCATCAAGGGCATACCGGGCAAAAACGCTCGACGAGCGCGACTCCGTAGGCCATGCCTCCTCGCCGAGCAGGCCCCTGGAGGCCTACTCGCCGACCAGGCCACTAGGCGCCTGCTCGGGCGAGCAGCATACCTGTTCGCCGAGCAGGCCGCCAGGCGCCTGCTTGCCGAGCAGGGCGCTGCTCGTCGCGAGTATCCCTGCTCGCCGAGCAGCTCGCCCTGCTCGGCGAGCAGACCTGCGGGGATTGGTCAAAAAGACCAATTCCGCCCCCAGGAATCCACGATGGACCCCACGACTTCCTACACCAATAAGGACACGAAAATAGGTCAAAAAGAGGGCCGAGCCACGCCTATAAATAGAGTTTTTCCAATGTAATTTAGACATCTTTCGTTTTTTGTAAATTATCTTAGCTTTCCCCTTGTAATTCCTCTCCATCTCCTCCATCTTCTTCTTCGACCTCCATTGAAGCTCCTTCAAAGCTTTTTCTCGAGGAATTATCAAGGTCCGTCCTTAAGATTAAGTCGCCGGCTGCAGCGTAAACAGGTTCCCTGAAAGGGATTTTTGTATCTCCTTTTATCTTTCCTTGTTTGTACTCTTTGATACAGTTGCCGAACTTGACTGATTGTATCTTGTGACATTTATCTTCGCCTTTAATAATAATTTAGCTCTTGTTTTGTTCTATGATTATTTGTTTAATCTCTGTCTTACGTTTTATTCAATTGGTTTAACTCATTCAAAAGCCCCAAAATCTAGTAGGCACATATTGCGAGCTGAATCTGACCTAGTCAGAGCCTAGGAGATTGACGACCTCTTAGTTGATTAAGCGCCAATTTATTGAGCCTTAAACCTAGTTTCGGCCTTAGGGAATCACGCGCTAGGAACTTCAGGAGGGTAAGTAGGGTTAATCGCCTTGAATACAAGTGACTCAGATTAGGTTTCTACTCAATAGACTTAATAATCTATCTCCATTATTATCGTTGCTACCATGTTCCTTCGGATAATTGCATTAGTGAAAGATCAATTAGGAGTAGTTTAACTTAATTAGGGGTAGAGTAACTTAATTAGGGGTAGAGTAACTTAATTAGGCATAGAATAACTTAGTTAGAATCAGATAACTTAGCTAGGATTAGTATAATTCAACCTAGGAGTAGATTAACTTAAACAAACAAACTCAAAACCCCCTAAGCCTAGATAACACCTGAAACCGAGTAGCTCGATACTTGCAGAAATAAATCCTGTGGACGATAACCTGGACTTAACCAGAAATTTATTACTTGATAACGACGGGGTACACTTATCCCTTAGTGAGTCTCACGGTGCGAACGCCGTGGGGCGCATCATCTTCCCAAAAATAATATTTAATTTCTACATAGAACTTCCTCCTTTGATTAGTGGACATGTTGTGAGGTTTAAGCGAACTGGCTAGATAATTATCAATGTTGGCAAACCATGGAGCCGGCTGTACAGTATATAGACGTTCGTCAGGAAAATCTTCCAAAATCTCTAGTTGTTCCTGGCTGCTTTGGTGAGGAATTCTTGACAAATGATCAGCTGCCACATTTTTCGTTCCCTTCTTATCCTTAATTTCGAGATCGAACTCTTGAAGTAAGAGTAACCACCGTATCAATCTTGGCTTTGCATCCTTCTTGGCGAAAAGATAGTGTAATGCAGCATGGTCTGTGTGAACAATGACTTTTGACAGCACCAAGTAGGGGCGAAATTTTTCGAAAGCATACACAACTGCGAGGAGCTCCTTCTCGGTCGTGGTGTAATTCTGCTGGGTCTCGGTTAATGTTTTGTTTGCATAATAGATAGGTCTGAATTTCTTCTCAACCCTCTGCCTAAGAACAGCCCCCACATATGTATCGCTTGCGTCACACATCATCTCAAAAGGTTGTTCCCAGTCGGGTCCCGCCAGTGTGGGCGAGTTGATCAGCTTGCCTTTCAAGAGTTCGAAAGCTTTTAGACAGCTTGTATCAAATGAAAATTCTGCATCCTTATGAAGCAATGTTGACAAGGGCAGCGCAATCTTTGAAAAATCTTTGATAAACCTTCGGTAGAACCATGCGTGCCCCAGAAAACTTCTCACCTCCTTTACATTAGTTGGAACAGCCAGCTTCTCTATCACTTCCACTTTAGCCTTATCCACTTCCATCCCCTTCTCCGAAATCTTATGCCCTAGAACAATTCCACTCGTAACCATGAAGTGGCATTTCTCCCAATTCAAGACCAGGTGGGTCTCCTTGCATCGCACAAGCACGGCTTCGAGGTTGTTTAGACAATTTCCAAAAGAGTCTCCATAAACAGAGAAATCGTTCATGAAGATTTCTACAGTCCTCTCCACCATATCATGAAATATAGACTTCATGCATCTTTGAAAAGTGGCTGGAGCATTGAACAAACCAAACGGCATAGGTCCCATATGGACATGTGAACGTTGTCTTCTCCTGATCCTCACTGTGAATTGCAATCTGGTTGTACCCTGAGTAACCATCAAGGAAACAATAGAATGCATACCCCGCTAACTGTTCTAACATCTGGTCAATGAAGGGCAAAGGGAAATGATCCTTCCTTGTGGCTTCGTTGAGCTTTCAGTAATCCACATAAACTCGCCACCCTATTATGGTTCTCGTGGGGACCAACTCATCTTTCTCGTTGAGTACCACTGTCATTCCTCCCTTCTTTGGTACAACATGAACATGGCTTGTCCACACACTATCGGAAATGGGATAAATAATTCCTGCATCCAGCAACTTGATCACCTCTTTTCGCACAACCTCCTTCATGTGGGGGTTCAATCTGCGCTGTGGCTGGACAAATGTCTTGTGATCCTTCTCCATCAAGATTCTATGGACACAGACTGTCGGAGTGATACCTTTGATATCATCAATTTTCCATGCCATTGCATCCTTGTTCCTTCGCAGTACCTCCATGAGTTGAGCCTTCTGGTTAGGAGTTAATTTTGAAGATATAATAACTAGACTCCCACTAGGTGGTTCCAGGAAAGAATACTCGAGGTGTGAGGGTAACGGTTTCAGTTCGGGTTTCGATAATGGTACAATGGGTATCTCCTGTGGTTCTTGATGAGTGGGAACAATTGGATCTATAGGAGGTGTAGGTAAGTTGGATTCAATGGAACAGCCTGTTCCTTCACATAAGTTCACCTCATCTCCCAAGAAAGTCTCTAGAGTGTCCTGTTCCTGTTCCTGCAAAGTGGAAAGACTTTGGAAATCATCCAAGAAACAGCATGTGTCATCACTAGCGTTAGCTCGTCTCATTGCCTCATTCATTTTGAAAATGATCTCCTCCCCATTAATTCTTAAAAACAGTTGTCCTTCTCCCACGTCTATCAATGCTTTACCCGTTGCTAAAAACGGTCTACCTAGGATAATAGGAACATGCAGGTCTTCATCTATGTCCATTATGATAAAATCAACAGGCAATATGAATTTTCCTACTTTGACCAACACATCTTCCACAACTCCCCTAGGATAACATACTGATCGATCGGCCAATTGAATAGACATTCTGGTTGGTTGTGATTCTCCTAATCCTAGTTTAACATATACAGAATATGGCATAAGGTTTATGCTAGCTCCTAGGTCACACAGTGCATTTTCAATATTTAACCTTCCAATTGAACATGGAATAGAAAAACTCCCTGGATCTTTTAGCTTTTTTGGTAGCTGCTGCTTGTTCTGGAGTATTGAAGAACAATCCCTATTGAGTTGAATCATTGATATGTTTTCCAGCTTTTTCTTGTTTGACAAGATGTCTTTCAGGAATTTTGCGTATGTCGACATCTGGGCAAGTGCTTCTACGAAGGGAATGTTGATATGCAACTTCCTCAAGGTGTCTAGTGATAGCTCCCATTTATATAGGGTTTTTAGGATTAATTTAGTTTGTTTTCCCTTTGTTTCTATTTAACTTCAGTATCGTTTTATTACTTTTTAGTTAAAATTAGTAATTTCCTTTATTTATGGCATTTTTTGTGTTTTCAGGGATTTTCAAGGACCTTGCGTGCATTTCCGAACCAGACCCAAGCCTATTAGAGCATTTTCGGATTCTTCAGGGACCATCGGAGCACTTTTGGGATTCATCAGGGACCATTAGAGCACTTTTCAGAACCCCACGGACCTAAACAGATAAAAGCCGGAGCCACAGTTCCTTAAATAGGACCTGTCTCGGTGAGACATCACATGTCTCGTCGAGACAGGCCCTCGTCTCATTGAGACATGCCTTGTCTCGACGAGACGAGGCAGGGAAAGGCGCACCAGCGCCTTCCCCCTTACTGGAATGCGCGGATTTGGGTCTGAAGCCCACCAAAAACACTTTGTAAAAGCCCATTTTTACCTTTGAGGCATTATGGTTTCCTCCCTAACTCTATAAATAGGGAGCTAAACCTAATCCTTGAGGGGGGGATTAGCCACTCAATAAATTAGAGAGCCGCTAGGGCTTTCTCTCCTCCATAATGTAGATTTATTTCTTTTTAGATTAGATTTTCCTGCTTTCTAGGTTAGATTAATTTCAGTTTTTATTTCTTATTCAAGAACAATTGATGGGAGAAGCTCCAGATCTTCTCTTTAAGCAATTGATCAGCCATTTTTGTATTAGAACATAATTTTAGAAGCTAGGCTTTTGCTCAATCATTGCATTTGGGATTTTCAATTGCTCTCATTCCATTTCTGGCGACTTTCAATCGAGGATTCATCGACAATCACTAGAGTGACAGTCTAGTTTTCTTCTCCTTTGTACTCTTCTATTGAATTTCAATATATTTATGGATTTCATCTTTATCATTATGATTGTGTTGATTTTCATATCTATGAGTTAATCTCCATCCGATCTGGGATGGAGGTGAATTTGGTGTGAATGATTATATTTGGGTTTAGAGTTAGGGTATGATTTGATTGTCAACTGTAATCTGATTGTCTGTACTTAATGTCTTGATCCGAAAGGAAATAGAATTTTAGATAGATTCGAGACCGAGAAGAGAGAGTCTATTATGAACCCATACAGTCAGACCTCGCTAGGATACTAGGAGTGCGGTTCTTACTCGGGCTACGGCTTAGAGTTCAACCAAACAGGACTTAGTAATGCTTTACATGTTGTAGAACATATTGCCTAACCAAGCTATTGTTTGAGCACGTGTGAATAGGGGTTTTAGAATACTGATTACATTCATACCTTTTCTAGAATGGTTGCCGTTATATTCCGACATGATTTAACAACTCTTAACTCTCAACCTAGATATATGATTCGACCAAAGGATCCGAAATCCCAGATTTCTCATCCATTAATCTCATCAATTGATATCCCTAGTGTTAATTTTCAGTTCTTCACAATTAATTGCATATTTATTTAATACCAATTCCATCCCAACCTTATTTGTCTCGACATTTGGACGTTTGATTAGACTTAGTGGCTCTGTAATCCTGTCTCCCTGTGGGTTCGACCTGTGCTTGCACACTTTATTACTTGTTGCGATAGGTTTATACTTGACCTTAATTTTCCTATATATCCAAGGAGCATCAAGTTTTTGGCACCGTTGCCGGGGACTATTTTGTTTATAATTAGATTAAATTTGCTTGGAACTATTTTATTTATAATTAGATTATATTTCGAAACACCTGACAAAAACACCATCAAGTTTTTGGGCTATTTCGATTATAATCTATGTAAATTGAATAGGTTGAAATAATTGTTTAGATTTGTATATATTAAAAAAAAATTATTTTTTTCGGGTTTTTCGTGTCGTCTCGTCAAGACACCTGGCTGTCTCGACGAGACGTCAAAAAAAAAAAAATTTCTCGTGTCATCTCGTCGAGACAATGTTCATCTTGACGAGACGCACCCGAAACAAAAATTTCTTAATTTAGTTTTTTTTTAAAAAAAAAAAAATTCCCGTGTCGTCTCGTCGAGACATTGTTCATTACGACGAGACGGACCAAAAAAAAATTTATTTAACGCTTTTTCTTTTTCTTTTCGTTTGCTTTCTCTATTCTTATGTTTGTTTTCTTTTTTTTTCTATTGGCAGAACCTGTTGGGGTTTGGTGTCCTATAGACAATTGTTCTAGGATACAAACTTAATGTAAATGAATTGTTCTTTATATCATTTGTTTTAATGAGATATATGTTTTATAACTTTATAAAGGCAATCCCTTTTAAACACTAAATAAAGTCTAATAAAAGGAAATCCGTAAGTTTGTTTAAAGTGATTATAAAGTGTTCATACAAGCATGAAGTGAGACAAAACTTTATGATAAACTAATAAACTTAAAACCACCCCAAGTCAAGTGATATGTTTAGGATTGATATATCACTGTTGAGACTTGTATGTAACAATGTCTTCTGTCCGTACAGATATCTGGACAGTTACATAGATCCGATGAAACGTTGTTCATTAGGATTGGGGATCCGATTTGAGATAACAGGATGGGTAGATTCATCCTTGTCACATGTTCATCTCATTGGTATTAATAGGTATAACTAATCCTCAGACTCAAAGGAATGTTAATTAGTCATCCTGAATTACTAAATGTGAGACTTTGATCCTGCGGTCCCAGAATCCTTAACAGAGGTGACTCTGGGGTGTGAACTGCAAAGATTGGGTGTCACAGGAGGTAATGTCAGGGTAGTTATACATTGGATTGAGCATTTATCACTCCCGATAAATGGGAGATACGTCCATGGATCACTTGTGGAAGACTCGACTCTAAATCCTTGCAAGGTGATAGCTTAAGAGTAGAAATGCAGATTTCACTTAACCTGTCTATTTGAGTTGACTCGGCCTATACAAGTAAAATGAACGTCTCGCTATATGTGACTTGACATCATCCATAGTCATAAGATTCAGTTCAAGGATGTAGTTGATAAAGGATCGAATTATACTGTAACTAATACGGAAAGGTTAACGACGGAATCAACCTGTCTTCTTAACGGACTCTGGGGGAATGATTACAGACTTGCCAATAACATACTCAGTACATCATTCCGTTATGCAAAGATTAAATATAATTCTTGAAGAAATTAATTTAATAGTTGCATACGGCCAGAAGTAGTGAGAACCTAATGGGTCACACATAAGACTTGGAACCTAAAAGAGAGATGGATGTTAATTAATTGATAGAAGCCCAATTGAGTCCAAGAAGGCCCATGAACATAAGGGGGGGTCGAAATTTCATGTAGTATACATGAATAATTAATTTGATTTTGTTAATCCTAATTAGATTAGGAATATGAATTAAATTAATTAAGAGATAATTAAGTTAGGAGTTTTAATTAGATTAATATACTCCTATTATTATCTAAAAAGGTTATTATTATTATCCTTAATATATTAGATATATAGTGAGATAATAATTAGGAATTCTATTCCGAATTGAATTCCTATTCAGTAACCTAATTCTATCTAACTAGGGTTTAGATACAAGAGAATATAAATACCCCCCCTTATAGTGAAATTCGACCAACTCAAGCTTACTAGCTCTAGTTGAATTTCGAAACACACAATAAAGAGAAAGAGAGAGAAAATTCGACACCCTAGTTCGAGGACGAGATTTCTCTACGGCTTCGATTGATCAATTGATTTTCATCTATTTCTTTTTCCTTGATCTTGTGTTGATTAATTAGAGGCAATCTACTTTGGTTGCTATTCAATCGGTTGATTCTAACTTAATCTTCTCGTGTTCTTATTTTGTGCTTGGGAACTCGGATAAGAGTTGTGGGCACTTCATAAACAACGGTAGATAGTTCATCAAAAGGTATTCCTTCTTATCCCTCTTTATATGAAATAACGATTAACGGATCCTATGGTTAAATGGAAGTAGGCTAAAATTTTTATATTTCCGCTGCTATATCTTAGCCTAATTTCCAACTGTGGTATCAGAGCCATCGTTAAATCTGTTATTTCATATATGAAAATTTAGAAGTTTTTCAATAGGATTGAATAAATATTTATGGTTAGGTTAATTGATAAATAAGTTTTGATTAATTAATCCTAAGGATAAATAAGTTTTAATTAATTGTTAATTAAAATTGATTATACGTGTGTTCCAAATTATTTCGGTTGATAATCATTATAACAGAATCTATTAGTTTTATAGTTAGGTTAATAAAATCAGTTTTATTAAATCTAAAGATAAAACGGAAACCTATTGTAGTTTTTCCTATTTCTGAAAATCGTTTTTAAAATCATTTTAAAATATGATATATATATATATATATATATATATATATATATATATATTTATAATTAAAAAAAATAACGAGACAGCGGGGCGAGTCGCGCCTCGCGGCGCGACTGGCCGCTGTCGCGCGCGGCTGCTGCCTCGCGGCAGCAGCTGCGTGCGGCGCTGGGGCGCCACTGCCGCAAGGCAGCGGCGTCCCGTGCGCCTTAAGGGCCGCTGCCAATCGGCAGCGGCCCACTCTCGGGCCCGGCCCGATACCCACTTGATTTTAAATGGTTTAAAATCGTTTTATATTTAAATATATATATATATTTCAGAAATTGATAGTTTTCTGTTTTGATTATCGAATGAAAATTTGTTTAAAAAGTTTGTTTTACCAATTTGTAAATCAAAATGTTAAATGAATTAAAATCTAAATAATTGGAACATGCATAATTAAAGTTTTGTATAGTTATATTAACCTAAAAGTTTAATATAAAAGGATACGAAACTATTAGAAGTAAAATTGGATGAAAGTTAATTTGATAAGTTAATGTGATTAACATAAATATTACATAAGATAGTTATGTAATCAACCAATTAAATTTATTTAATTGAGTCTATGCATGTTTAGAGTTATGGACATATTTGGACCATCTCTTTAGTCTTTTGGTATTTTTGAAATAGGGTCTGCGTGTCCTGCCTTTCTACTATCTATTGTAATTTCTCCTCTCATCTAATTCCCTTCAATTTAGTTGAAGTTTTCTTTAGTAGTATAGAAATTAATATGTAATTTCAAGGCGCCATGGAGAAGACGGATGACCTAAAGAGAAATATGTAATAGTTAGTATTTCCTTAGGTTTGCCCTTTTATTCCGTCTCTGGCTCGACGAAATAATTTAGATGATATGTCCATAACGCCAATGTATGTGAATGTATATGTCTGATGTATGCTAAAGCAAATCAAGACTAAGTTAGATTATGAGACCTAAAATAAAATCCCTCATTAAAAGTTAAGTAAATAAGTAAGTTATTAAAATCGGTTGCCCCTCCCTAATATTATAATTCAGCCGGCAGTACTGGGGGCCTTTGGGTTGTTGAGTAAACTCAAGCTCGGGGTCTTACGGTAACACCTGAATTATCGAAAAATCATTCTTTCATGAATATGGGGTAATACTTAAATTAGATTATGATAATTGGATGAGTAAACTCATGTTGTCATAAACTAATGGGCAAGATGGTTGGGATTAATATGAATAACATATTAGTTACTAATGTGGTTAGTAACCCAATAACCTAGGAATCACATTAGAGATGTGATTGATTATATGAATCTACCTAATGAATGAGACTAGCTTGTTGAGTAAACTCAAGGCGAAATCTCAGGAGTTAGGATCCTAGCTCACTAAAGGATTTGTGAAATTCTTCGAATTAATATGGAGGGCTATTAATTTGTCAAAATAGTGGGAGCAATCTGAAATAAATTAAAAGACCTATAATTTTAGATTGTTATACTTTAAAACAAATGAATGACATACGTTTACTCTTTCTCACTCTCAGGTTTAATTAAACGCACACTCTTAAAATCATGACTAAAACCAATCTGCAAAACATTCTTACCGATAACAAGTTGAATGGTTCAAACTTCACCGACTGGTTTCGTAACCTCAAAATTGTTTTGAAGTTCGATAAGATATGGTATGTACTTGATACATCGATACCCCATATCCCTGCTGATGATGCTCCCATTGAGGAAATTGATGTTTACCAGAAATATAAGGCTGATGATGATCATGCCGGATGCATCATACTTGCATCGATGACACCGGAATTACAAAGGCAACATGAGGAAATGGATGCCTATTCCATCATCATGCACCTAAAGGAATTGTTTGGGAAACAAACCAGGTGTGAACGCTACGAGATATCCAAATTGCTATATCATAGTAGGATGCAAGAGGGCACATCTGTCATGTCACATTGTGTCAAGATGATTGGCTACATTACCAAACTTTCTAGTATTGGATTTGCGATGGATAACGAATTAAGTGTAGACTTAATTCTTCAATCCCTCCCAGAAAGTTATTCACAGTTCATTATGAACTATCAGATGAATGACTTGCAAACCTCTCTTGAAGAGCTTGCAAATATGCTCAAGTCGGTTGAGCCCAATATAAAGAAAGACAAAGCCATACCGGCTCTTGTCATTGAGGGATCAAAGAAGAGGAAAGGGAATTATCCCAATCCTAAATATCCCAAGAAAGGTAAGAAAGCCGTGCCCAACAAAGCAAATGGAAAGGAAGTGAAGAAGCCCAAAGGAGAGTGCCACTTCTGTGGTAAAGACGGGCATTGGAAGAGGAACTTCAAGGAGTACCTAGCCTCCCTCAAGAAGGGAAACGACGGTGCTTCAACATCTGGTATGTTTTATATTGAAATAAATACAGTTTCACTGTCTGAATCTTGGGTACTTGATATCGGATGTGGATCTCATATTTGTACAAATATGCAGGAGCTAAAACAGACTAAGGAACTAAAGAAAGGAAGCATAAACTTGCGAGTGGGAAATGGAGCAAGAGTTGCCGCCATCGCAATTGGAGATTATGTTTTATCTTTGCCCTCTGGGCTTGTAATAGAATTAAGGAATTGTTTTTACGTTCCTGAAATGTCTCGTAACATTATTTCTATTAGCCGTCTTGTTGACGACGGTTTTCATATTTCAATAAAGAACAATAGTTGCAATTTTTATAAAGATTCGATCTTTTATTTTTCAGGAATATCACAAAATGGGATTTATGTGTTGGATGACAAAACTCATGTTTTTGCAATTGATACCAAAAGACATAAGATAGATAATTCAACTTACTTGTGGCATTTTCGTTTAGGCCATATAAACAAGAGACGCATGCTAAAGCTACATTCAGATGGGCTTATAGATCCAATCGATCATGAATCATTGGAAACATGCGAATCATGTTTAAAAGGTAAAATGACAAAGACACCCTTTAGCAATAAAGGTGAGCGTGTATCAGACACTCTAGGACTTATTCATTCAGATGTATGCGGTCTTATGTCAGTCCAAGCAAGAGGAGGATTCAGATACTTTATAAGCTTCATAGATGACCATACCCGATATGGTTACGTCTACTTGATGAAGCACAAATCAGAAGCTTTTGAGAAATTCAAATGCTTCAAGAATGAAGTGGAAAATCAATTAGAAAGGAAAATAAAGACGCTTCGATCTGATCGATGTGGCGAATATCTTTCAGATGATTTTCTGAATTATCTAACTGAATGTGGGATATGCTCACAATGGACACCTCCCTATACACCACAACACAATGGTGTATCCGAGAGGAGAAACCATACCCTACTAGATATGGTACGATCCATGATGAGCATGGCCTTACTTCCAAAGACGTTCTGGGGCTATGCCTTAGAAACTGCCCTTTTCACCCTAAATCGAGTACCAACTAAATCCGCTAGTTCCACACAATATGAATTGTTCGTTGGCAGGAAACCCGTGTTCTCATTCATGAGAGTATGGGGTTGTTCAGCGTTTGTCAAACGCATTGCGTCCGACAAACTAGATTCTAAATCTGATAAATGTTTCTTCATTGGATACTGATAGGGGTCAAAAACCCCTATCTTTGGGTACGGTTTTAGGACGGGTTTTAACATTATTTAGTTAATAAGCGAGCATTTCTCGCATTTAAATGCTTTTGTGTGAGTTAGTTAGAAATTGGAAACGTTTTATTTATTTTTCGTTGTTTAGGCTCGTTTTATGACCAATCTAGGCAATTACGGCCAAAATAGCATGCATAGTATAATTCCGTTATCTTTTGAAGCTAATTGGTCCGTCAAAATTCGCACCAAACGAAGCGTTTGCTCAAAATAAGCGATTGGCGGATCAATTTAGCCTTTGGACTAATGTTATCTGGAGTTTCTGTACGTCCACAGGTGTAAGTTCGGGCGAAAAAGGGCATCGACGGCAGTCGGCAAGCATCAAGGGCATGCCGGGCAAAAACGCTCGACGAACGGGCCTCCGTAGGCCATGCCTGCTCACCGAGCAGGCCACCAGAGGCCTACTCGGGCGAGCAGGCCGCCAGGCGCCTGCTCACCGAGCAGGGCGAGCTGCTCGGTGAGCCGGCCTGCGGGAATTGGTCAAAAAGACCAATTCCGCCCCCACGAAGCCATGATGGACCCCACGACTTCCTACACCAATAAGGACACGAAAATAGGTCAAAAAGAGGGCCGAGCCACGCCTATAAATAGAGTTTTTCCAATGTAATTTAGACATCTTTCGTTTTTGTAAATTATCTTAGCTTTCCCCTTGTAATTCCTCTCCATCTCCTCCATCTTCTTCTTCGACCTCCATTGAAGCTCCTTCAAAGCTTTTTCTCGAGGCATT
Organism: Euphorbia lathyris; assembly: GCF_963576675.1. Taxonomy (NCBI): domain Eukaryota; kingdom Viridiplantae; phylum Streptophyta; class Magnoliopsida; order Malpighiales; family Euphorbiaceae; genus Euphorbia; species Euphorbia lathyris. The sequence continues at coordinate 31,357,058 of NC_088910.1, read as the reverse complement.
ATCAAGGTCCGTCCTTAAGATTAAGTCGCCGGCTGCAGAGTAAACAGGTTCCCTGAAAGGGATTTTTGTATCTCCTTTTATCTTTCCTTGTTTGTACTCTTTGATACAGTTGCCGAACTTGACTTATTGTATCTTGTGACATTTATCTTCGCCTTTAATAATAATTTAGCTCTTGTTTTGTTCTATGATTATTTGTCTAATCTTTGTCTTACGCTTTATTCAATTGGTTTAACTCATTCAAAAGCCCCAAAATCTAGTAGGCACATATTGCGAGCTGAATCTGACCTAGTCAGAGCCTAGGAGATTGACGACCTCTTAGTTGATTAAGCGCCAATTTACTGAGCCTTAGACCTAGTTTCGGCCTTAGGGAATCACGCGCTAGGAACTTCAGGAGGGTAAGTAGGGTTAATCGCCTTGAATACAAGTGACTCAGATTAGGTTTTTACTCAATAGACTTAATAATCTATCTCCATTATTATCGTTCATACCATGTTCCTTCGGATAATTGCATTAGTGAAAGATCAATTAGGAGTAGTTTAACTTAATTAGGGGTAGAGTAACTTAATTAGGCATAGAATAACTTAGTTAGAATCAAATAACTTAGCTAGGATTAGTATAATTCAACCTAGGAGTAGATTAACTTAAACAAACAAACTCAAAACCCCCTAAGCCTAGATAACACCTGAAACCGAGTAGCTCGATACTTGCAGAAATAAATCCTGTGGACGATAACCTGGACTTAACCAGAAATTTATTACTTGATAACGACGGGGTACACTTATCCCTTAGTGAGTCTCACGGTGCGAACGCCGTGGGGCGCATCAAGTTTTTGGCGCTGTTGCCGGGGATTTATTTCTTCTGCAATATCGAACCAAAGGTCGATTTGTTAGTTTAGGCATTCATTGTAGATATCCTTTGTTTATAACATCTATACTTGCCTATAGCTTATACTTGTCTATATATATACTTGTTTATATCATACTTGCTTATATTCGACTATAACTTATACTTGTATACATAAATACTTGTTGATATACTATTACTTAAATTCTGTAACATTACTTGTACTTATAAAATCGTTCTTCCAGCAACTATGGACAACAGAGCGTCAAATCCGTCCATGAACGATCTCAACACAAAAATGGATTTCCTTGTGGCTTCATACAGCCGTAATAACCAACCAAGGACACCATTTTGCGAGAGATGTGGCCAGAATCACCCCGGTAGGGTATGCCACATCAACTATTACATACCTAGAGGTGAGAATGTAAGTTACTTGGGTAATCATCAAAGGTATAATTCTGAACCCTCAACTTACAACTATTACGATCAGGAGCATACACGATATCCACCGGCGCCCTACATGGCACCCGTGGATACCCTTCCATGTCCCCATTCTAACTCTGATTTTTATGGCAGGCAAACAGAGTGCTCAGAAGGAATAATGACCCTCTTAAGAGAGATATCCGTCCGACTGGCAGCCAACGAGGAGGCATGCAGGACCCTGAGTAACCAGCTTGCCGCAATCAGACAGGAAGAAAGGGAATGCCAAGAGGCGTTCCTCTTACAAGAGGAGGCAATTCAATCCATCGCCCTAAGGAGCGGCAAGGAAGTGGACACACTCGTGGCACCTCCATCGCAAACGCATCCGTCACCTCAGGTAAGTAGGGAACCGGAAGTGGTAAGCAACCCCGATCCCGCGTCTGAAACTCCAACTCCTGAAGTAGCTGTAGAAAAAGTAGTTAGGCCTTATGCACCAAAACTGCCATTCCCTCAGAAACAGAAAAAGGCCAACTTAGATAAGAAATTTGCTCGGTTTTCGGAAATCCTTAGTATATTAGAAATCAATATTCCATTAACAGAACAATGCTCGGCCATAATCACCCATAAACTACCCCCCAAGCTTAAAGATCATGGGAGCTTTACCATCCCGTGTAGGATAGGCAACATGCACATAGATAGGGCATTATGCGATTTAGGAGCAAGTATTAATCTTATGCCTTTATCAATTTTCAGGAAATTGGGACTCGGAGAGCCTATACCAACAAACATGACACTGCAACTAGCGGATAGGTCGATCGCACGGCCTAGAGGCATAGTTGAGGATGTATTGGTGAAGGTGGACAAACTGATCTTCCCGGTCGATTTTGTGGTCCTCGACATGGAAGAAGATGACTCCGTCCCCATTCTTCTTGGGAGACCGTTCCTTGCAACCGGTAGGACACTGATAGACGTCCATAGAGGTAAATTGGTCCTAAGGGTGCAGGACGAAGAGGTAACATTTAACCTTTATGAGTCTATGAAATTTCCTCAAGAACGCTCCAAAAGTTGTAACTTTGTAGATGCGCTAATAGATGAATGTATTGAGGAAGTTGACCTTAACATGAGAAATGCCTCTTTAGAACTCGGTCTAGGTGGTGAGGAATGTGAGAACTCGAATGAACCATTTGAAGATCTCCCACCTGACAAATGTTATTGGGTCAAGGGTAGAAAAGAGGATCTTGATCGCGAGATCAAACCCAAACCCAAAACCTCGTTAGAGGAGCCTCCAGAATTGGAGCTTAAGCCCTTGCCCAACAATCTGAAATATGTTTTTCTTCAACCTCCCACAGATTTACCCGTTATTATTTCTTCTTTGTTGACAGTTGAACAGGAAGAAAAATTGGTGGAGGTGCTGATGCTATATAAAGGGGCCTTTGGATGGTCAATCCACGACATCAAAGGCATCGACCCCAAAATCTGCACGCATAGGATTTTCCTTAAGGAAGAGATCAAGCCATCCGCCCAACCTCAACGACGGCTCAACCCTAACATGAAAGAGGTGGTAAAAGCCGAGGTGATAAAACTCCTCGACGCAGGTATCATCTTTCCGATTTCTGATAGCCAATGGGTAAGCCCGGTTCAATGCGTGCCCAAAAAAGGGGGAACAACGGTAATGGAAAATGAAAAAGGGGAATTAATCCCAACTAGAAAGGTTACGGGTTGGCGTGTATGCATAGATTATAGGAAATTAAACGAGGCCACCCGTAAAGACCACTTTCCTTTACCATTTATTGATCAAATGTTGGAACGGTTGGCAGGGCACGATTTTTTCTGCACTTTAGATGGGCTATCCGGCTATATGCAAATTCCTGTGGACCGTTTGGACCAAGAGAAAACCACATTCACTTGTCCCTATGGGACTTTCGCATATAGGCGGATGCCTTTCGGATTATGTAATGCCCCTGCCACATTCAAACGTTGTATGATGGCTATGTTTTCTGACATGGTCGAGGAGTTCCTAGAAATTTTCATGGATGATTTTAATGTTGTAGGACCTACTTTCGACCAATGTCTTGAAAACTTGGACCGAGTCTTAGAACGTTGTGAAGACAAGAACTTGGCACTTAATTGGGAAAAGTGCCAGTTCATGGTCCAAAATTGTATAGTATTAGGACACAAGGTGTTGGGAAAGGGGATCGAAGTCGATCCGGCAAAAATTGAGGTAATTGAAAAACTGCCACCTCCTACCAATGTAAAATTGGTTAGGAGCTTTTTGGGACATGCGGGGTTTTATAGACGGTTCATAAAAGACTTCTCAAAAATCACTAAACCCCTCACTCAATTATTACTAAAAGATGTTGATTTTAATTTCAATGAAGAATGTATGTGTGCATTCAAATTACTGAAAAAGAAATTAATCGAAGCACCTATTATGGTAAGCCCGGATTGGTCCCTTCCCTTTGAGTTAATGTGCGATGCCAGTGATCTGGTCGTAGGAGCCTGTCTTGGGCAGAGGGTGGATAAACTTGTTCGCCCAATCTTCTATGCTAGCAAAACCTTGAATGATGCACAGCAAAATTATTCAATAACTGAAAAGGAATTGCTAGCCGTAGTTTTTGCCTTTGACAAATTTAGATCTTATTTGGTGCTATCTAAGGTAATTGTTTTTACTGACCATGCAGCCTTGAGATATCTGATGAGCAAGCAGGATGCAAAACCTAGGCTGATCCATTGGATCTTACTACTCCAAGAATTTGACATCGAGATCAGAGACAAAAAAGGGGTGGAAAACGTAATAGCAGACCATCTATCCAGGTTAGAGTTAGATCAACAAGCCTTAGAACATGAGGCAATCAAGGAGGTATTTCTGGACGAAACATTGTATTCGGTACGATCTCTCCCCTGGTTTGCAGACATCGCGAACTACAAAGTCGGTAACATTCTTTCCCCTGATTTAGATGCAAGCAAAAAAACGTAAGTTTATGTTTGAAAACAAACAATATTTTTGGGAAGAACCATATTTATTTCGATTCTGCACTGATGGCATAATTAGGAGATGTGTACCTGAAGAGGAGGTAGATTTAGTGATTAATATATGTCATTCTAGGGAACCAGGTGGCCACTTCGGGCCAGATAGGACAGTGGCAAAAATCCTCCAAAGTGGGTTTTGGTGGCCACAAATGCATAAAGATGTTAATAGCTATATTAAATACTGTGATGCATGTTAGAGAGTAGGAAATATCTCTAGGAGAAATGAGATGCTCCAACAAGGTATACTCGTGTGTGAGCTATTTGATGTTTGGGGCATAGATTTCATGGGACCCTTCCCCATGTCACACAACAACCAATACATTCTTGTAGCGGTTGACTATGTTTCCAAATGGGTAGAAGCAGAAGCTCTACCCACAAATGATGCTCGAGTAGTGATGAGATTTCTGAGAAAGAATATTTTTACTAGATTCGGGACCCCTCGGACCATCATCAGTGATGGGGGATCCCATTTTTGCAACAGGCAATTTGACATGTTGCTCCAAAAGTATGGCGTAGCTCATAGGGTTGCAACACCCTACCACCCTCAGACGAGTGGCCAGGTAGAGGTGTCAAATAGAGAGTTGAAACATATTCTTGAAAAAACAGTAGGGAATGCTAGAAAAGACTGGAGCCTTAAGCTGGATGATGCTCTTTGGGCATATCGGACAGCTTTCAAGACTCCAATAGGAATGTCCCCCTATCGTTTAGTTTTCGGAAAATCTTGTCACTTACCGGTTGAACTAGAGCATAAGGCTTATTGGGCGCTGAAATATTTGAATTTTGACCCAAAACTTTCAGGTGAACTACGGCTAACTCAGCTGCACAAGCTGGATGAGCTCCGGTACAATTCTTACGAAAATGCCAAGCTATACAAAGAACGAACCAAGAGGGTGCATGATAGGAAAGTACAAAAGAAAACCTTTGAAATAGGTGACCAAGTACTACTATACAACTCCCGATTGAGATTCTTCCCGGGCAAACTCAAAAGTAGATGGCACGGGCCATTCTCGGTCATCAACGCACATCCCTCCGGAATGGTTGAAAGCAAAAGAAGGGATGGGGCCACCCAGAAGGTAAATAGGCACCGCCTAAAGCTTTATCTTGGCAAAGACGATTCGGACGTACAAGTTCTGCGCCTGCAGACAAGCACAGAATGGGAGGCCGATCAGTAAGTTGTCTTCTCCACCCTAACTCTTTACACTCGTACTTTATGATTTGTGATGCAATGTTGGAACTTATTGCATATTTTTAGTATGAGGAGGAGGGGTAGACAAACTTACAAAAATTGTATAAATTTTAAAATTTTTGTTGCGTCGTGTCTAGTTTAGTTTAGCGTTTTTGGGTTTTGTTTATGTTTTTTCATGTTTAGGACCTAAAACCGTGAACCTCCTTCGAATCTAAACTTCGTTAATTGTCCTTGAGGGCTGAGAACCGAATCTAAAATTGCATGACAACTAGTTTAGGTGTAGGACACAACCCTTGTATCTGTAAAAGCATGAGCTAAGGTTTGCATTTAGACCCTACTTTTGAAGAAATGCTAAAATCATTACTTAGGTAGATAACTTAAGAATTGAAGGCATGTGACATTAAACTTGAGTTTGGGGAAAACTAGTAAACACAAAATTGAAACCCAAAGAATTGTGAGTTGAATTTGAGCCTAAGAGCGAACATCAAAAAGCTCTTTTTCTTGACATTTTTGTGTGAATGCTTTGACTTGTGGAAGATTACAGATTTTGCACCTAATACTGTGTTGAACCTACATGCAATGATTTGAGATGATAAACGATGAATCAGCCTCATTAGAATTAACCCTTTTCTTTACCTTATTTTTCCTTTTTCATCCACTCTAGGAAGCCCCTTTGAGCCTATATTTTTGTAGTTTATAGATTTTTCTTTCGTTCTAACCTATTTTTGCAAACCACAACTTGGTTTGCTACTTAACCCAAAATTTTTGCAAAGCTCAAATTGAGCCTTTGTTTTCTTCTAGCGCTTTATCTTTGTTTATGGCATTACAGTAGCAAGCCAAAAGGCTAAGAAGTGAATGAGCATCACTATCCCAAAAAGAAAAAAGAGAAAAACAGAAAAAGAAAAGAAAAGAAAAGAGACGAACAAAAGGGAAGAACTTCATTCCCCAGTTCTTAAAAATAAAAAACGTCTCAAGAAAACATCCCAAAAAGAAAATAAGGGATGAATAAAAAGCTCAGTCACTTCATATTTGCTAAAGCCATTTGAACTTTGTTTTTGTAGCTCTATAACTATTAACCCTTGTTGTACCTTTAACCCTCTAACCACATTACAACCCCGATTAGAGGCTGTTTTTGATATCATCGGAATCATATAGCATAGTAGAGGAACTCGGATGAACGTGCAAAATCAACGTAATCCTAAGCAAGAACATAAGCCGAGAGTAAACACTTTAGCCACCAAAATTGTGTGAAATGAGTGAACTACCTATGGTGAGGCATTTTACTTAGCGATCCCCTTAAACTCGTTTAATTGAACATGTGTCCTTTTGCTTAAAACTATGACCTATGATAATTGAAATGCGGCTTTTGGATATCGTGTCTCTACTTTGTATTTCCGAATGCATGTAATTACAGATGCTCGAAATTGTGTCAAGCACCTAGTCAAACCGGGAGGTTTTCTAGCTTGCTTGTGATTGCGGGTTTAGTTTTTTTAGTTTACTTGGGGACAAGTAAAGTTTTAAGTGCGAGGAGGTTTGATAGGGGTCAAAAACCCCTATCTTTGGGTACGGTTTTAGGACGGGTTTTAACATTATTTAGTTAATAAGCGAGCATTTCTCGCATTTAAATTCTTTTGTGTGAGTTAGTTAGAAATTGGAAACGTTTTATTTATTTTTCGTTGTTTAGTCTCGTTTTATGACCAATCTAGGCAATTACGGCCAAAATAGCATGCATAGTATAATTCCGTTATCTTTTGAAGCTAATTGGTCCGTCAAAAGTCGCACCAAACGAAGCTTTTGCTCAAAATAAGCGATTGGCGGATCAATTTAGCCTTTGGACTAATGTTATCTGGAGTTTCTGTACGTGCGCAGGTGTAAGTTCGGGCGAAAAAGGGCATCGACGGCAGTCGATGAGCATCAAGGGCATGCCGGGCAAAAACGCTCGACGAGCGGGCCTCCGTAGGCCATGCCTGCTCGGCGAGCAGGCCCCTGGAGGCCTACTCGTCGAGCAGGCCATGCCTGCTCACCGCGCAGGGCCCTGGAGGCCTGCTCGGGCGAGTAGGCCGCCAGGCACCTGCTCGCCGAGCAGGGCGTTGCTCGTCGCGAGTGGGCCTGCTCGCCGAGCAGCTCGCCCTGCTCGGCGAGCAGACCTGCGGGAATTGGTCAAAAAGACCAATTCCGCCCCCACGAAGCCACGATGGACCCCACAACTTCCTACACCAATAAGGACACGAAAATAGGTCAAAAAGAGGGCCGAGCCATGCCTATAAATAGAGTTTTTCCAATGTAATTTAGACATCTTTCGTTTTTGTAAATTATCTTAGCTTTCCCCTTGTAATTCCTCTCCATCTCCTCCATCTTCTTCTTCGACCTCCATTGAAGCTCCTTCAAAGCTTTTTCTCGAGGAATTATCAAGGTCCGTCCTTAAGATTAAGTCGCCGGCTGCAGAGTAAACAGGTTCCCTGAAAGGGATTTTTGTATCTCCTTTTATCTTTCCTTGTTTGTACTCTTTGATACAGTTGCCGAACTTGACTTATTGTATCTTGTGACATTTATCTTCGCCTTTAATAATAATTTAGCTCTTGTTTTGTTCTATGATTATTTGTCTAATCTTTGTCTTACGCTTTATTCAATTGGTTTAACTCATTCAAAAGCCCCAAAATCTAGTAGGCACATATTGCGAGCTGAATCTGACCTAGTCAGAGCCTAGGAGATTGACGACCTCTTAGTTGATTAAGCGCCAATTTACTGAGCCTTAGACCTAGTTTCGGCCTTAGGGAATCACGCGCTAGGAACTTCAGGAGGGTAAGTAGGGTTAATCGCCTTGAATACAAATGACTCAGATTAGGTTTCTACTCAATAGACTTAATAATCTATCTCCATTATTATCGTTCATACCATGTTCCTTCGGATAATTGCATTAGTGAAAGATCAATTAGGAGTAGTTTAACTTAATTAGGGGTAGAGTAACTTAATTAGGCATAGAATAACTTAGTTAGAATCAGATAACTTAGCTAGGATTAGTATAATTCAACCTAGGAGTAGATTAACTTAAACAAACAAACTCAAAACCCCCTAAGCCTAGATAACACCTGAAACCAAGTAGCTCGATACTTGCAGAAATAAATCCTGTGGACGATAACCTGGACTTAACCAGAAATGTATTACTTGATAACGACGGGGTACACTTATCCCTTAGTGAGTCTCGCGGTGCGAACGCCGTAGGGCGCATCAGATACCCTAAGGAAACTATGGGATATTACTTCTATCATCCAGATGATCAGAAAGTAATCGTATCCAAGCACGCAACCTTCTTAGAGAAAGAGTTTCTCGAAGAAACACAAAAGGGAAGCATGATTGAACTTGACGAAGTTCAAGAAGGAGAAACACCAACTGAAACGACAGAGGCGGTTGAGGTAACCAAAGGAGTCCCATTAGATGAGACTCCAGTGCCACCTATTCGTAGATCACAAAGAGTTCGTGAACTCCCAGTTAGATATGGTTTTCTAGTGGGAGATGATAATGAGGTTCCCGTGTTAGACGACGAACCCGAAAACTACGAAGAGGCTCTTACTAGTCCAGATTCTAAAGCATGGCTTGAGGCCATGGATTCTGAAATGGATTCCATGTATACTAACCAAGTGTGGACTTTGGTTGATCCACCCGAAGGGATAAAACCCATTGGGTGCAGGTGGATCTTCAAAAAGAAGACTGACATGGATGGAAAGGTTAGCACCTACAAAGCTAGGTTAGTAGCGAAAGGATATCGTCAGAAGCAAAGAATTGATTATGACGAAACTTTCTCTCCTGTGGCTATGTCCAAATCAATCAGAATCATGCTTGCTATTGCCGCTCACTTCGATTATGAGATTTGGCAAATGGATGTGAAAACAGCTTTCCTGAACGGAAACCTGCTTGAGGATGTATATATGATGCAGCCTGAAGGTTTCATATTGAAGGATGCAAATAAAGTTTGCAAACTTCAGAGATCCATTTATGGACTCAAGCAAGCGTCTAGAAGCTGGAATAAGCGTTTTGACGAAACCATAAAACAATTTGGTTTCGAACAAAATTGCAAAGAAGCTTGCATTTACAAGAAAGCAAGTGGGAGCTCTATAGCATTTCTCATACTATATGTGGACGATATATTATTAATGGGAAATGACATTGCTCTACTACAGTCGGTGAAAGTATGGTTATCTGGTAACTTCTCAATGAAAGACCTTGGTGAAGCAGCCTATATACTTGGTATAAAGATCTACAGATATAGATCACGTAGACTGTTTGGTCTTTCACAGGCTACATACATTGAAAAGGTGCTAAATCGGTTTAGCATGCTTGAATCGAAACGAGGTAACTTACCCATGCTACATGGAGTAAAGTTAAACAATCATCAATGTCCTAAAACCGATGATGATAAGACGCATGGTTGTAGTCCCGTACGCCAGCGCGATCGGTTCGATTATGTATGCTATGCTATGCACTAGACCTGACGTAGCATTCGCGTTATCAGTAACGAGTCGTTACCAAGGTAATCCAGGAGACGAGCATTGGATTGCTGTCAAGAACATTCTTAAGTACTTGAGAAGAACTAAAGATATGTTCCTAGTGTACGGAGAAGGTGATCTGAAAATAGAAGGATTTTCAGATGCAAGTCATCTCACAGATGAGAATGATTTTAAATCCCAATCAGGATACCTATTTATCTTGAATGGGGGCGCGGTCAGTTGGAAGAGTTCCAAGCAGGGAAGCGTAGCTTTCTCTATGGCCAAGTCAAAGTACATCGCTGCTGCAGAAGCAGCAAAGGAAGCAGTTTGGATTAGAAAGTTCATTACAGAACTAAGTGTGGTGCCTGACATTGTCAATCCCATTACTCTGTACTGTGATAACAATGGAGCCATTGCGCAAGCAAAGGAACCACAGTCTCATAATGCATCCAAGCACTACCTAAAGCGATACCACATCATTAGAGAGATTGTGGCTAGAGGAGATGTGAGAATAGAAAAAGTACCTACAGAGGACAACGTTGCAGATCCGTTGACAAAGCCTTTAACCCTGAAAGTACATGATCGTCATTTAACTTCTACTGGGATAAGTTTTAGAAACAATTGGCTTTAGTCCAAGTGGGAGTATGTTGGGGTTTGGTGTCCTATAGATAATTATTCTAGGATACAAACTTAATGTAAATGAATTGTTCTTTATATCATTTGTTTTAATGATATATATGTTTTATAACTATATAAAGGCAATCCCTTTTAAACACTAAATAAAGTCTAATAAAAGGAAATCCGTAAGTTTGTTTAAAGTGATTATAAAGTGTTCATACAAGCATGAAGTGAGACAAAACTTTATGATAAACTAATAAACTTAAAACCACCCCAAGTCAAGTGATATGTTTAGGATTGATATATCACTGTTGAGACTTGTATGTAACAATGTCTTCTGTCCGACAGAAAGTTGATCTCACAAGCTTCATATATACAGATATCTAGACAGTTACATAGATCCGATGAAACGTTGTTCATTAGGATTGGGGATCCGATTTGAGATAACAGGATGGGTAGATTCATCCTTGTCACCTGTTCATCTCATTGGTATTAATAGGTATAACTAATCCTCAGACTCAAAGGAATGTTAATTAGTCATCCTGAATTACTAAATGTGAGACTTTGATCCTGCGGTCCCACGATCCTTAACAGAGATGACTCTGGGGTGTGAACTGCAAAGGTTGGGTGTCACAGGAGGTAATGTCAGGGTAGTTATACATTGGATTGAGCATTTATCACTCCCGATAAATGGGAGATACGTCCATGGATCACTTGTGGAAGACTCGACTCTAAATCCTTGCAAGTTGATAGCTTAAGAGTAGAAATGCAGATTTCACTTAACCTATCTATTTGAGTTGACTCGGCCTATACAAGTAAAACGAACGTCTCGCTATATGTGACTTGACATCATCCATAGGCATAAGATTCAGTTCAAGGATGTAGTTGCTAAAGGATCGAATTATACTGTAACTAATACGGAAAGGTTAACGACGGAATCAACCTGTCTTCTTAACGGACTCTGGGGGAATGATTACAGACTTGCCAATAACATACTTAGTACATCATTCCGTTATGCAAAGATTAAATATAATTCTTGAAGAAATTAATTTAATAGTTGCATACGGCCAGAAGTAGTGAGAAACTAATGGGTCACACATAAGCCTTGGAACCTAAAAGAGAGATGGATGTTAATTAATTGATAGAAGCCCAATTGAGCCCAAGAAGGCCCATGAACATAAGGGGGTGTCGAAATTTCATGTAGTATACATGAATAATTAATTTGATTTTGTTAATCCTAATTAGATTAGGAATATGAATTAAATTAATTAAGAGATAATTAAGTTAGGAGTTTTAATTAGATTAATATACTCCTATTATTATCTAAAAAGGTTATTATTATTATCCTTAATATACTAGATATATAGTGAGATAATAATTAGGAATTCTATTCCGAATTGAATTCCTATTCAGTAACCTAATTCTCTCTAACTAGGGTTTAGATACAAGAGAATATAAATACCCCCCCCTATAGTGAAATTCGACCAACTCAAACTTACTAGCTCTAGTTGAATTTCGAAACACACATTAAAGAGAAAGAGAGAGAAAATTCGACACCCCTAGTTCGAGGACGAGATTTCTCTACGGCTTCGATTGATCAATTGATTTTCATCTATTTCTTTTTCCTTGATCTTGTGTTGATTAATTAGACGCAATCTACTTTGGTTGCTATTCAATCGGTTGATTGTAACTTAATCTTCTCGTGTTCTTATTTTGTGCTTGGGAACTCAGATAAGAGTTGTGGGCACTTCATAAACAACGGTAGATAGTTCATCAAAAGGTATTCCTTCTTATCCATCTTTATATGAAATAACGATTAATGGATCATATGGTTAAATGGAAGTAGGCTAAAATTTTTATATTTCCGCTGCTATACCTTAGCCTAATTTCCAACAGAACCCTCTAATCGGAATACTCACCGACGTCGGATTGATTTTCAGGACTGCAGCTTGGATTGAAAATTTAGCATCAGAAATTCGGGGTTGGATTGACAGCCACCCCTGAGGGA